>NW_026111778.1:0-272500 GCF_024679095.1 Eriocheir sinensis | reverse complement strand
CATCACCTATCCTCCTCCTACTGATAATCTTCTACCTCTTAAATTCCGCCGCGATGTTGCCTCTCTTTCTATCTTCTATCGATATTTCCACGCTGACTGCTCTTCTGAACTTTCTAACTGCATGCCCCCCCCCCTCCCGCGGCCCCGCTGCACACAACTTTCTACTCATGCTCATCCCTATACTGTCCAAACCCCTTATGCAAGAGTTAACCAGCATCTTCACTCTTTCATCCCTCAAGCTGGTAAACTCTGGAACAATCTTCCTTCATCTGTATTTCCTCCTGCCTACGACTTGAACTTTTTCAAGAGGAGGGTATCAGGACATCTCTCCTCCCGTATTTGATCTTCCTTTCGGCCACCTCTTTTGTTTCTTTTTTAGGAGCAGCAGTAGGCTTGGGCTTTTTATTATTGTTTTTTTGTGTGTGTGCCCTTGAGCTGCCTCCTTTGTTGTAAAAAAAAATATATATATATATATATATATATATATATATATATATATATATATATATATATATATATATATATATATATATATATATATATATATATATATATATATATATATATATATATATATATATGTGAATATATATATTCTGTAGTGTTTATTTCACTGTGAATATATATATTTCACTGTGAGTGTATATATATATATATATATATATATATATATATATATATATATATATATATATATATATATATATATATATATATATATATATATATATATATATATATATATATATATATATATATATATATATATATATATATATATATATATATATATATATATATATATATATATATCTATTTCACTGTATGTTTATTTCACTGTGAATATATCTATTTCATTGTGAGTGTTTATTTCACTGTGGATATATATATTTCACTGTGAATATGTTTATTTAACTGTGAATATGTTTATTTCACTGTTAGTGTTTATATCACTGTGAATATGTTTATTTTACTGTTAGTGTTTATATCACTGTGAATATGTTTATTTTACTGTGAGTGATTATATCACTTTGAATATGTTTATTTCACTGTGAGTGTTTATTTCACTATGAAAATGTTTATTTCACTATGAATATCTTGATTTCATAATACCGAATACCGAACGTATGAGTTGCGTGGCAGCCGAGGAGTCGTGCTGGTCCACAAATCCCCGCACATACTTCAAAACTGTGGCGGAAAAAGGCGGAGCCGGAAATGTTGACACCCGCCCTATAGGCGTTAAGCATTCTTTATTGTTTTAACCACCTTCCAAACTAATTTCAAGTTTGCAGAAGCGTTCTGATATAATTATGAAACATGCCCTGAAATACTCTGAGATTCCCAATATAAGAGAAGTCACTATAAACTATCGAATCTTGAAGCTTGAGCCCTCTGGCTTGGCCCGGGAGACCCCCCATTGTTTAGACATCTAGCGATGACCTGCATATGTCTCACTGTCAGTCTGTACGTTATCTCTTTGTTGAATATATATATATATATATATATATATATATATATATATATATATATATATATATATATATATATATATATATATATATATATATATATATATATATATATATATATATATATATATATATATATATATATATATATATATATATATATATATATATATATATATATATATATATATATATATATATATATATATATATATATATATATATATATATATATATATATATATATATATATATATATATATATATATATATATATATATAATATAGTGTTATGAATGCCTTGAGATTTGAGGGAAAGACAACGACTTTGTAAACCTTCCATTTCACCTGGCTACGTGGCTCATGCGACGTTGCCGCCTGAGGATCCTTGGCAATAGGCGCCAGCCCGCACCATTCACCCTTCCGCCACCACGGGAGACTCATGTAGGTCTCACTCTCGCGTCCTGCACAGCCAAGCAAAATATATTATATATAGCGTAAATAAGAGAGAGAGAGATCCTCTGAGAAGAGTGATGGGGCGATGTGGCACCTGCGCGGCTCAGGGGGGCCGTGCCTAAGTGCTCAAGTTAGACTCGATGGACTAAAGGCGACATTCGCGGAAACATCGTTTGAGCTCGAGCGACGACGACGGTAGATGGAGTCCTTTGTGATGGAATAACTTGATCGTGCTGTGAGACGAGAGAGAAGGTTTAGGGATCCACTGGACCTTCTGCACGTCAGGACGGATACTTACTATGTCATTATCGGCTACCAATGCAAGAAATGCGTCTGTGCCAAGAACACGACACAATGATTACAATGTCAACCCGGCGGTGACATGCTTTGCCAATAGCTACACAAGTGCTCAGATTTCTCACAAGTGGTAGCTTCCAAGGTGTTATTGGTGATGTTACTACCAGTCAAGTGTATCTAGAGCTATCGATGCTAACTGTCAGGTTTTGAAACGACGCGCGTGATAGCCTATTTGATCATAATTTTCGCTCCTGGGCGCTGCTCGTGATTGACTGTTCAGTCGTGTGCTCAATCACGGGCCTTTCTGGTGTTATGATTCTATATTATTTCTCGTAGCTCACCTATTGTACAAGATACGCTATTTTGGTAGAAAGAAAACCATTCTGAACACGATGGTGTAAACAGATTATAAATAATACCGTCATCGCTACTCGTGCTACGGAGGACTGAGTACAATGCTCTTTCAGTTATACTCGCCATAATTTCTTTATTTTTTTGTTTTACCGAGTTGTGACAAATGTATTTATGTTCTACAATCATCACCGAGTCTTTTATCTGTACCAAAATAGCGTAGGTGAGCTACGGGAAATAATATAGAAACATAACACCAGAGAGGTCCGAAACTGAGCACACAACCGGACAGCCAATCACGAGCAGCGCCCGTGAGCGAGGATTATGATCAGATAGGCTGTCACGTGCGTCGTACAGAACCCCGCGAGGAGCGAGATGCACGCTTCGAGTGAACAGAGTATAGTAATAAAACCTCGCAAATATTAATGTATTGTTGCTTGATGATATAATAATTTTGTACCAATTATTCTTTTTCTATATCTGATTGCAATCTATAACATTTAGTATAGCACTTTAAGAATGATTCCTTTATTTTGGACCAATTAAACTGATGACTATCAGAGCTCTGTAACATTTATTCTAGAAAATAAAAAATAATATAATTATTTTGTACCAGTCAAAATGATGTGTGCCTCAGAACAAGAAAAAATATATTAAGTGCTTACAACCTAATAAATGATTATGTATTTAAACATATATATTCATATTTTTTTCCTTTTCAACACCACAACCAAAAAGAAACTCTAACTTAAAATATGACCAATAATATGAATATCCCTATTAATGGCATTTATAGCACTTTCAAGCTGTTGTCATACATACATGAGATACAAGATCCAAAGGACGGAATAAACGTCTGGTAAACCTGTAATGTATGATACTAATCAGACTTATTTCCAGTCATTAACTTTCTCACACCTTTCACCCTACGCCAGATAGATGTATGAACATATGTCAGCTGACATCACTCCCCACGATCCGTCTCCACCCCTGCATGGTGTTCATATATCGTCCCCTCCTCCACGTGTTCCATCTCAAGACCTCTCCCCTGCAATCCGTCCCTCACTCCTCCCATCCATCCTTTCCTCGTCCTGCCAACAGGTCGTGGCCGCCACTCCAGATATTTTCTTGGTTTTCTGTCCTCCTCCATTCCTTTAGAGTGTCCGTACCATCTCAGTGTGGATCTTTCTACTTCCTATAGCAGTGGCGTAGGGCTAAGTGCCTCTCTTAGCCTACCATTCCTCATCCCGTCTCTTCTTGTTACCCCTAAGTTTGTGCTTGATTTAGTTACTCACGTGTTTCTTAATTTCTTTTTTTCTCTTTTTTCTTTTTTCTACATTGTAGTGGGAAGACTTTGTTATATCAGCTGTCTATCTTCTTTTTTTTGTTGTTGTTACTGGTTTGTTATTCATTTATTTATCTATCTATTCAGTTATAGTGTAGAAGACTAGCTTGAACACTGGGTCAAATAAGATCAACAGTCACAGTGCTCGAATGTTTTTCCAATATTTTACTATATAAACTATATAATATATATATATATATATATATATATATATATATATATATATATATATATATATATATATATATATATATATATATATATATATATATATATATACTATATATACTATATAACTATATAAACTATATATATACTATAAAAAAAACTACCAATCCTAACGATACTGTGCTCTGCTTCTTGTGAACACACAATGAAGTGACTGAGAAAAACTCTACCAAGGAAAATAGTTTGGCTTCAAATAATAAAAGGAAAACAAAGCGTCTCCACAACAGGCAACCAAGATGGCCACCCCAGCTCCACTAGGGATGTAACCACAAACAGAGCTTGTGCTACATGTGGCCTCTCCAGTGACATGGACTTCTCAATTAGCTGTGATGATTGCAATGAATAGCTTCACTATGAATGTTGTGGCCTACCCACATACCAAATCCTCTGCTACTCTGCCTCAAAAAGGAAATTCACCTGCCACCTTTGTGCTCTACTCAGGTTTGGTGATGAGACGGAGGAGTGGTTATTTAAGGCTGAGAAAGCCAAACATAGACAGGCAACTGCAATTAGGGAAGAACTGAAAAGGAAGGGCGCACTTCCCAAAAAAAACACTTAAATCAGTGGCCAGACCAGACAAGTTGACAAGTGTCATTTTTTTTTACAGCAGAGGAGAAAGCTCAAGAGCAAAAAAAAGGAAACGATAATGAAAAAAAAAGCCCGCTACTCGCTGCTCCCACAAATAAAACGGCTCATAGGAGTGGCCAAAAGAGAGGTCAACTTTGGAAAGAGAGGTGTCCTGATACCTTCCTTTTGAAAGAACTCAAGTCGTAGCCAGGAGGAAATACAGATGAAGAAAGATTGTTTCAGAGTTTACATGCGTTAGGGATGAAAGAGTGAAGATGCTTGCTAACTCGTGCGTAAAGGATTTGGACAGTAAAGTGATGGGCTTAAGCAGAAAGTCGTGTGCAGCGGGGCCGCGGAAGGGTGGAGGCATGCAGTTAGCATGTTCAGAAGAAAGGTTAGCGTGAAAATATTGATAGAAGATAGAAAGAGAGGCAACATGTCAGCGGAATTTAAGAAGTAGAAGACTATCAGCGAGAGGAGGGGTGCTGATGAGACGAAGAACCTTAAGCTACGGTTACACTAGTCACTGTTACCCCTGGGCTGGACGATTTTGCCTGGGCTGGAAGCCAGCCTCAGGCCTGGTTTACAAGGCGAGTGGTCACAGAACCCCTGCACAGTCCAGCCGCCTGCGCTCTTCCGCCAAGGGCCAAGTCCAGATGTAACCACAGCACGAGTCAAGCGAGTGTGAAGGTGCTGTGTTTTATTAATTTGTGTGCCGTTAGTGATCATTAATTATACAGAAAAACTAACTATTTCATTATATAGTAATATAATATGTACATATTTTATTATAAAGGGTAATTTGGTTTTAACTGTATGTTCAAATACTACAGTATTTCAATACCTATGCTGCCCCCCACCGTTGTCAGATTGTCGTATTCAGAGCATAGTATTTACCGGTTTCCGACGCGTAACTATTGCCAAGGAACATCAGGAATCAACTATTTAAGCTATAATTATAAGTGATTATCCTTATTTGGGTCCACGAGACAGTTTGTGGGTCGGAAGTCGGTAAACATAAGAGGCTGAGTAAGACAATCTGGCAAATTTACGTGACGACGCGCCCAGCCATATCACTGGGAGAGCAACGATCCAGCGCGTCCACTCAAATTTACCCTGGGTGTGTGCCCTTGAGCTGCCTCCTTTGTTGTAAAAAAATATATATATATATATATATATATATATATATATATATATATATATATATATATATATATATATATATATATTTGGATATCTATATATATATGTATATATAAATATATATATTTCACTGTGAGTATTTATTTTATTGTGAGTGTTTATTTCACAGTGAATATATCTATTTCAGTGTGAGTGTTTATTTCAATGTGAATATAACTATTTCACTGTGAGTGTCTATTTCACTGTGAATATATCTATATAAGAACATAAGAACATAAGAACGCAGGAGTCTGCAAGAGGCCGGTAGACCTGTACGAGGCAGCTCCTTTGACCCTAAGCTCCCGTGTATCTAACCCCACCTAATATCGCTGTCCATGAATTTATCTAGTCTATTTTTGAATGTGACAATTGTATTGGCACTCACCACATGACTGCTAAGCCTATTCCACTCATCCACCACCCTGTTAGTAAACCAATTTTTGCCTATGTCCCTGTTGAATCTGAATTTATCCAGTTTAAACCCGTTACTTCGTGTCCTACCCGGTTCTCTTACCAACAAAACCTTATGAATGTCTCCCTTATTAAAGCCCTTCATCCATTTATAAACCTCGATCATGTCTCCACGCACCCTTCGCCTTTCTAGAGAATGCAAGTTTAACTGTTTGAGTCTTTCCTCGTATGGCAAGTTTATCAACCCCTGAATCATCTTAGTCATCCTCCTCTGCACCGATTCTAACATTTTGATATCCTTTATATAGTAGGGTGATTCAGAACTGAACTGCATAGTCAAGATGAGGTCTAACTAATGCTAAATATAGTTTGAGGAAGACTTCCGGGCTTCTGTTGCTTACGCTCCTTGAAATAAATCCCAGCACCCTATTAGCCTGATTTCTAGCTTGAATGCATTGTGCCCTTGGACGGAGATCAGAGCTCACTAAGACCCCTAAATCCCTCTCGCACCCAGACCTACTTATGAGAGTGTCATTTAAGCAATAGTTATGTGAGGGTTGTTCCTACCACACTCAGAATACTGCACTTCCCTACATTGAACTCCATCTGCCATTTATCTGCCCAGTCATATAATCTGTTGAGTTCACCTTGGAGAATACTAGCGTCCTGATCCGACTCAATTACTCTACCGATCTTGGTATCATCTGCAAATTTACTAACATCACTACTAATTCCTGTGTCTAAGTCATTGATATAAATAATAAACAAAAGTGGACCCTAATACTGAACCTTGTAGGGACCCCACTGTAACACATCCCCAGTCAGATCTTTTTACCATTGATTTGCACTCTTTTGCTTCCTATTGCTAAGCCACGCCTTGACCCAGTTCAAAACTTGACCCTCTACTCCGTGAGCCTGTAATTTGCAACAGTCGTTGGTGAGTAAATTTGTCAAACTCTTTACTAAAATCAATATATATTAAATCATAATTTTCATCTCTGTCAACAGCCTAAAATACTTTATTGTAGAAGGACAAGAGATTGTTGAGAAATGACCTACCTTTTGTGACACCATGCTGCGTGTGGTTAATTAATCTTTGTTTCTCTAATTGCTCCAGTTTGTTGCTGGATATTATGGACTCCATCATCTTCCGTATTCCAGTTGTTAAGCTAATTGGGCGATAGTTTGAAGCAACTGACCTGTCTCCTTTTTAAAAATCGGCGTCACATTAGCTACTTTCCATAGGCTCGGCACATAGTTGTATTTACCGACATCTTATAGATGTAGGTTATTGGTTCACTGATTATATCACATAACTGCTTTAATACCCTCGGAAATATCCCGTCAGACCTGGCGACTTGTTCTTCTTCAGCTTATCTATCTCATCCGGAACTACGTGCCTGGTAATGATTATATCCCTCAATTTATCGCCATCCCCGCCTCGTACACCTGAACTCTTTCCGGTATAGTCGTTCGATCCTCCTGTGTGAATACTGAAAGGAAGTAGTCGTTCAACAATGTGCTCATATTTTCGTAATTTTCTATTAGCTCCCCTGTGTTTGTTTTCAGCGGTCCAATTTTCTCACGTGTTTTTGTTCTACATCTGAAAGAAGCCCTTAGGATTACTTTTCGCCTCATTTGCTACTTTGATCTCATAGTTCTTTTTGCTATCCTGGTGTTTTTCTTAACTAATCTAGATAGTTCGACGTACCGGCCCCTGAGATGTGTTTCCCATTCTCATTTTCTGATAAATTCTCTTTAACCCAATCTCGTGTTTTAGTCCACGAGTCATCCACTTAGGATCATTGTTTTTTCTAAGTGTTCGCTGTGGTATATGCTGTTCTTGCCCTCTACTATTACTCTAACTAAATTATTGTAAGACATTTCTACCTGGTTCTCCTGGCTCTCAATCCGCAGTTCTGGCCCTCATGAATCCCTAAATTATCCCAGTTTACCCTTCAAGATGTCTTCGAAGCCCCTCGTAGTTTGCTCTTCTAAAATCTGGCACTAACACTGGGTTTGGTTCATGGGTTACCGCCCAGTCTAAGCTAAAACGAACCGTTCTGTGATCACTATTTCCTAACTCTCGCCCACCTCCAACTCACGTAGCAAGTTCCCATTATTGGTTAGACTAAGTCTAATATGTTATCTCCTCTGTAGGCTCAGTAACTACCTGCTTAGAAATTATCTTGTATAACTTCAAGAAAGTCCTCGGCTTCAGGTCACCCAATTAGATCTTCCCAGTCTATATTAATATAATTAAAGTCCCCCATTACGCAGACATTTCTACTCATACCTGCCCCTGCCAATCTCCTGTAGTAATATACTGTGTCCTGCCTGTTAAGGTTGGGTGGCCTGTATATAACTCCTAGAGTTAGTTTTTCTTTCCCTTTGTAAACGTCCACCCAAACTGATTCTGAATCCATGTTAGTTTTGACTGAGTTGTTAACTAAACATTTAAGTGAGTCTTTAACATATAGCGCAACTCCACCTCCCTTTCTGCCCCTTCTGTCTTTGTGAAACATCTGATAGCCCGTTATTTCAAATTCTGATCTAAAATTTATATTAGCAGTGTCTATCCATGTCTCAGTGATCGCTATTATGTCAAAATTTTCTGAACAAGCTTCACCCCTTAGTAAGTCTATCTTGTTTCTGAGGCTCCTGCTGTTAGAATAGAAGATTCTTAGCCCGTCCTCTGTTACTCCTCTAGAAATACTTCTAAGCTGCCTGGTTATATTATGAGCTAGATGTCCCCTCCCATTACTCCTCCCATTGCTCCCATTACTCCTCCCCCCCTCGCCTATACTAAAAAATTTGTATAAAATATATATACAAAAATTTGTATCAAATATATATACAAAATACACATTAAGTAATGTAAATATGTATAAAAAAATATATACAAAACCCAAATAGAATAATGTAAAATCGTAACAAAATAAATACACAGAATATTAATAAAATAATGTAAATTTGTATGAAAATAAAGGAGCAAAATATCCATAAAATAACGCATTTTTTTTTAATATATATACCAAAAGACATAAAAAATTAAAATTTGTATTAAAATAAATATACAAAATGCACATACAATAAGGTAAATTTATATTGATATGCAAAATACATATAAAACAATGTAAAATTTGTTTCAAAATATATATATATATATACGAATACACATAAAATAACGTAGATTTCTATAAAAATATATATACAGAATACACATAAAATGAGGTAAATACGTATAAAAAAATGTACACAAAATACACATAAAATAATGTAAATTATCAAAATAAATAAACAAAATAATTAAAAAAAATGTATTTGTATAAAATAAATATACAAAATACACATAAAATATCGTAAATTTATATAAAACTATTTACAAAAATACACAAAAGTAGTTAAATTTGTATGAAAATAGATACCCAAAATACACATAAAATAAACTAAATTTGAATTGAAATATATATATATATATATATATATATATATATATATATATATATATATATATATATATATATATATATATATATATATATATATATATATATATATATATATATATATATATATATATATATATTTACAAATTACATCAAATAATGTAAATTTGTATCAAAATATTTATACAAATACACATATAATAACGTAAATTTGAATAAAATCACATAAACAAAATACACATTAAATAATGTAAATACGTATAAAAAATATATACAAAATACATATAATCATGTAATTCGTATCAAAATAAATAAACAAAATAAAAATAATATAATGTAAATTTGTATGAGAAAACATATACAAAATACATATAAAATAACGCTAATTTCTTTAAAAAAAATATATGTACAAAAATGCACATCAAATAAAGTAAATTTGCATCAAAATATATATACAAAACACACATTAAATAATGTAAATGCGTACAAAAAAATGTATAAAAAATACCTTTGAAATAATCTAAAATCGTATCGAATTAAATTAACAAAATACCAATAAAATAATGTAGTTTTGGATGAAAATGTATATAGAAAATACAGATAAAATAACCTAAATACAAATACAAATATACACATTAAATAATTTAAAATTGCATGAAAGTAATATATGAAACAAACATAAAATAAGGTAAATTTGTAATGAAATATATGTAAAAATACACATAAAATAATTTAAATTTGTATGAAAATATGTATTCAAATACACATAAAATAACATGAATTTGTATAAAATCTGTATCAAAATATATACGAGAGCACACAATAAAATAACGTAAATTTTCATGAAAATATATATCCAAAATACACATAAAATAATGTAAATAAGTAGAAACATATATATAAGAAATACACATAAAGTAATGGAAATTCGTATCAAAATAAATAAACAAAATTGCAATAATAAAATGTATATATGTAGAAAAATATATATACAAAATACAAATAAAATAACTAAAATTTGTATAAAAATTTATACAAAAATACGCAAAAATAATTTAAATTTGTTTGAAAATAGATAGGCAAAATACACATAAAATTAGGCAAATTTGGATTGAAATACATATACAAAACACTCATAAAATAATGTAAATCTATATGAAAATATGTAAACAATATATTTAAATACATTTACAAAATACACATCAAATAGTGTAAATTTGAATTAAAATATATATACAAATACACTTGAATTAACGTAATTTATATATATATATATATATATATATATATATATATATATATATATATATATATATATATATATATATATATATATATATATATATATATATATATATATATATATATATATATATATATATATATATATATATATATATATATATATATATATATATATATATATATATATATATATATATATATATATATTTAAAATACACATTAAATAATGTAATTATGTACACAAAAATACATACAAAACACAAATAGAATAATGTAATATCGTATCAAATAAATAAACAGAATATTAATAAAATAATGTAAATTTGTATGAAAAATAAGATGCAAAATACCCCAAAAATAGCGCATTTTTTAAAAATATATATATACCAAAACACACATAAAATATTTGAATTTGTATTAAAATAAATATACGAAATGCACACACAATAAGGTAAATTTGTATTGAAATAGATATGCAAAATACATATAAAACAATGTAAATTTGTTTCAAAATATATATACGAATACACATAAAATAACGCATATTTTATAAAGATATATATATATATATATATATATATATATATATATATATATATATATATATATATATATATATATATATATATATATATATATATATATATATATATTTTTTTTACGTTGTTGCCTATTGCGCTGGTAGGCATCTTTCCGGTGGGGCCTGATGGTCGGCCCAAGGCTTCTTTCCAGGTGGGGCCTGATGGTCGGCCCAGCCTGTTCTGGCAGGCGAGTGTTTATAGTGGGCTGCCATCTGTATTTGCTCATGCTGCCCCTGGAACCTGTACTTGATTCGCTTGACGGCTTCTAGAGTCCGGGTTGATGGGTGTTCAGGACAGCATGTGGGTAGTTTTAAGCCACTCGGCGGTGACCGAAAATCTGAGTGGTAGCGTGATTCGAACCCGCGTCGTCCATCACGCGGCGAATGTGGGTCCAGTACGCTATCACTTCGGTTATCAGTTAAAATACATAAAATGTAAATACGTATAAAATGTAAATTAATAGGAAATAAATGTAAACTGTATTAATAAATAAACAAAATACTAATAAAGAATGTGTATATATAAATATACACATAAATAACGTAAATTGATATAGTATATACAAAATACACAAATTTAGTTTATTTTATGTGTATTTTGTATATCTATTTTCATACAAATTTAACTACTTTTGTGTATTTTTGTATATAGTATTATATAATTTACGATATTTTATGTATTTTGTATATTTATTTTATACAAATTCACATTTTTAATGGTATTTTGTTTATTTATTTGATATGAATTTACATTATTTTATGTATTTGTTACATTTTCTTATACGTATTTACTTCATTTTATGTGTATTTTGTATATATTTATAGAAATCTACGTTATTATATGTGTAGTAGTATATATATATTAAAACAAATGTACAGTGTTTTATATGTTATATGCATATCTATTTCAATATAAATTTACCTAATTGTATACAAAATACACATAAAATTAGGTAAATTTGTATTGAAATACATACAAATACATAAAATAATGTAAATTTGAATGAAAAATATATAAACAAATACACTTAAAATAACGTTAATTTCTATGAAATATATATATATATATATATATATATATATATATATATATATATATATATATATATATATATATATATATATATATATATATATATATATATATATATATATATATATATATATATATATAAAATACATTAAATAATGTAAATATGTATAAAATTTATTTGATACAAATTTTCATTTTTAGGTGTATTTGATATATATATTTATACTTATTTACATAATTTTATGTATTTTGAATATATATTTTCATAGAAATTTACTCTATATGTATATACAAAAAACACAAAATTAATTTAAATTTGTATGAAAATAAATATACAAAATACACATAAAATTAGGTAAATTTGTATTGAAATACATATAGAAAATACACTTAAAATAATGTAAATTTGAATGAAATTATATAAACAAATATACTTAAAATAACGTTAATTTGTATAAAATATATATAAAAAAAATACACATTAAATAATGAAAATATGTATAAAAAAATATACAAATTACAAATTGTATAATATAAAATCGTATCAAAATATATACACAGAATATTAATAAAATAATGTACATTTGTATGAATGTATTGAAATACATATGCAAAATAAATATAAAATAATGTAAATTTGTTTCAAAATATATATACGAATACACATAAAATAACGTAGATTTCTATAAATATATATATATACAAAATACAAATAAAATTAAGTAAGTACGAATAAAAAATGTATACAAAATACACATAAAATAATGTAAATTCGTATAAATATAAATAAAAAAAATACCAAAAAGAGAATGTGTATTTGTATAAAAATAAATATACAAAATGCACATAAAATAACGTAAATTTGTATAAAACTATATACAAAAATACACAGAAGTAATTAAATTTGTATGAAAATATATATGCAAAATACACACAAAATAAGCTAAATTTGAATTGAAATATATATACAAAATACATAAAATAAAGTAAATTCGTTTCAAAATATTTTTAACAAATACACATATCATAACGTAAGTTTGTAAAAAAATATATAAACAAAATACACATTAAGTAATGTAAATACTTATAAAAAAATATTTACAAAATACATAAATAATCAAATCATTCGTATCAAAATAAATAAACAAAAAACTAATTAAATAATGTAAATTTGTATGAGAAAACATATACAATATACACATAAAATAACGATTTAAGTTTCTATAAAAATATATGTACAAAAATGCACATAAAAATTTACATTATTTTATATGTATTTTGTACATGTATTTAAAGACAAATTTAACTAATTATATGTGTATTTTGTATATCTATTTTCAAACAAATTGAATTTTTTTTTTGTATAAATTTTTATACAAATTTTCGTTATTTTATGTATATTTTGTATATTTATTTTCCTACAATTATACGTTCTTTCATCGGAATTTTGTTTATTTATTTTGATACGAATTTACATTATTTTAGGTGTATTTGGTATATATATTTTTTACTATTTACATAAGTTTATGTGTATTTTGTATGTATATTTTCATAGAAATTTACTCTATTTTACGTGTATTCGTATATATATTTTGATACAAATTTACATTATTGATGTGTATTTTACATATCTATTTCAATACAAATTTACTTTATAGTATATTTATTTCATTATAAATTTAATTATTTCATGTGTATTTTTGTATATATATTTTTATGCAAATATGCGTTATTATATGGGTATTTTGCATCTTTTTTTTCATACAAATTTACAATATTTAATTGATATTCTCTTTATTTATTTTGATATTATTTAACATTATTCTATGTGTATTTTTTATATATATTTTTATACATATTTACATTATTTAATGTATATTTTGTATATATATTTTATTCAAATTTACGTTATTTTATGTGTATTTGTTTATATATTTTCATACAAATACACATTCTTTTATTGATATTTTGTTTATTTATTTTGACACGAATTTACATTATTTAATGTCTATTTTGTATATATATTTTTATACGTATTTACAGCATCTCAAGTGCATTTTGTATATATATTTCTATAGAAATCTACATTATTTTATGTGTATTCGTATATATATTTTGAAACAAATTTACATTGTCTTATGTGTATTTTGCATATTTTAAAAAAATAATTACCTTATTGTATGTGCATTTTGTATATTACTTTTAATACAAATTTAATTATTTAATGTGTATTTTTGTATATATATTTTTTATAAAAATATGCTTAATTTTATGGGTTTTTTGCACCTTTATTTTCATACAAATTTACGTTATTTTATTGATATTCTGTGTATTTATTTTGATACGATTTTACATTATTCTATGTGTATTTTTTTATATATATTTTATACAAATGTACGTTATTTTATGTGTATTTGTTTTAATTTCTTACAAATTTACATTATTTTATGTGTATTTTGTACATGTATTTAAAGACAAATTTAACTAATTATATGTGTATTTTGTATATCTATTTTCATACAAATTGAAATTATTTTTGTTTATTTTTGTATATATTTTCATATAAATTTTCGTTATTTTATGTGTATTTTTTATATTTATTTTTCTACAAATATACGTTCTTTTATCTGAATTTTGTTTTTTGAATTTGATACGAGTTTACCTTATTTTGTATATCTATTTTCATACAAATTTAATTACTTCTGTGTATTTTTGTATATGGTTTTATATAAATTTAAGTTATTTTATGTGTATTTCGTATATTTATATTTATACAAATACACATTCTTTTATTGGTATTTTTTTTATTTTTTTTTATACGAATTTACATTATTTTATGTGTATTTTGTATACATTTTTTTATACGTATTTACTTCATTTTGTGTATTTTGTATATATATTTTTATAGAAATCTACGTTATTTTATGTGTATACGTATATATATTTTGAAACAAATTTACATTGTTTTGTATGTTTTTTTTTTTTTTTTTTTTTTTTTACAGCAAAGGAGACAGTTCAAGGGCACACTAAAGCAAACATTAATAAAAAAAAAGCCCGCTACTCACTGCTCCTAAAAAGAATCCAAAGAGGTGGCCGAAAGATAGGTCAGTTTCGGGAGGAGAGGTGTCCTGATACCCTCCTCTTGAAAGAGTTTAAGTCGTAGGCAGGAGGAAATACAGATGAAGGAAGATTGTTCCAGAGTTTACCAGCGTGAGGGATGAAAGAGTGAAGATGCTGGTTAACTCTTGCATAAGGGGTTTGGACAGTATAGGGATGAGCATGAGTAGAAAGTCGAGTGCAGCGGGGCTGGGAGGGGGAGGCATGCAGTTAGCAAGTTCAGCAGAGCAGTCAGCGTGGAAATATCGATAGAAGATAGAAAGAGAGGCAACATTGCGGCGGAATTTAAGAGGTCGCAGACTATCAGTATGAGGAGGAGAGCTGATGAGACGAAGAGCCTTAGCCTCCACTCTGTCCAGAAGAGCTGTGTGAGATGCATACTCCATACGAGGGCGGACAAGGCCCCTGTATATGGACAGCAACTGTGCAGGGGAGAAGAACTGGCGGAGACGGTACAAAACGCCCAGCCTCGAGGAAGCTGATTTAGTAAGAGATGAGATATGAAGTTTCCAGTTGAGATTTTGAGTTAAGGATAGACCGAGAATGTTTAGTGTTGAGGAAGGTGATAGCTGGGTGTTGTCAAAGAATAGGGGATAGTTGTTTGGAAGATTGTGTCGAGTAGATAGGTGGAGAACCTGTTTTTGAGGCGTTGAAGGACACCAGGTTCTTCTTGCCCCAATCGGAAATAATAGTAAGGTCTGAGGCTAAGCGTTCTGCAGTCTCCAGCCTTGAGTCGTTAAGTTCCTGAAGGGTGGGTCTTCTATTAAAAGAAGTTGAATAATGCAGAGTGGAATCATCGGCGTAGGAATGGATAGGACAGTTCGTTTTGGAAAGATTATCAATGAACAACAGAGAGTGGGAGATAGGACAGAGCCCTGCGGGACACTACTGTTGATAAGCTTAGGAGAAGAACAGTGACCGTCTACCACAGCATAGATAGAACGGTCAGAAAGAAAACTGGAGATAAAGGTACCGAGAGAAGGATAGAAACCGTTGGAGGGTAGTTTGGAAAGAATAGATCTGTGCCAGACCCTATCAAATGCTTTTGATATTCCTAGCGCAATAGCAAAGGTTTCACCGAAACGGCTAAGAGAGGATGACCAAGAGTCAGTTAAGAAGTCTAGTAGATCACCAGTATAACGCCCATTGCGGAACACATACTGGCGATCATATAGAAGGTCAGAAGTGGAATGGGGCTTTTGAATCTTCCGGTTGAGATTGATTCAAAAGCGTTAGATAGACAAGAAAGTAAAGCAATAGGACGGTAGTTTGAGGGATTGGAGCGGTCACCCTTCTTAGGTACAGGCTGGATGAAGGCATACTTCCAGCAAGAAGGAAAGGTAGATGTTGACAGGCAGAGGCGAAAGAGTTTGACCAGGCAGGGTGACAGCACGGAGGCACAGTTTTTAAGGACAATAGGAGGCACTCCATCAGGTCCATAAGCCTTCTGAGGATTGAGGCCAGAGAGGGCATAGAAAACGTCATTTTGAAGAATCTTTATAACAGGCATAAAGGAGTCAGAGGTGGGATGAGTAGGAGGAATATGCCCAGAATCGTCCAGAGTGGAGTTTTTAGAAAAAGTTTGAGAGAAGAGTTCAGCCTTAGAGATAGATGAGACGGCAGTGTTGCCGTCAGGACTGAGGAGTGGAGGGAAAGATGAAGAAGTGAAGTTGGAGATGTTTTTGGCTAGATGCCAGAAGTCACGGGAAGAGTTAGAGAAAGCAAGGTTTTGACATTTTCTATTAATGAAAGAATTTTTGGTTAGTCGGAGAATAGATTTGGCACGATTTCGGGCAGAAATGTAAAGTTCATAATTAGCATTAGTTTGAAGGCTCTGGTACCTTTTGTGAGCTACCTCTCTATCATTGACAGCAAGAGAACAAGCGTGATTAAACCAAGGCTTTTTTGCGTGAGGAGTAGAGAAAGAACGAGGAATGTATTTTGCATATCTATTTCAATACAAATTTACCTTATTGTATGTGTTTTTTGTATATTTATTTTAATACAAATTTAATTTTTTGATGTGTATTTTGGTATATATATTTTTATAAATAAAAAAATGCGTTATTTTATGGGTATTTTGCTTCTTTATTTTCTTACAAATTTACATTATTTTATTAGTATTCTGTGTATTTATTTTGATACGATTTTACATTATTCTATTTGTGTTTTGTAGATATTTTTTTATACAAATTTACGTTATTTTAAGGGTATTTGTTTATGTATTTTATTTCAAATTTACATTATTTTTTGTGTATTTTGTATATGTATTTCAATACAAATTTACCTAATTTTATGTGTATTTTGTATATTTATTTTCATACAAATATGAAATATTTTTGTGTATTTTTGTATATAGTTTGATACAAATTTATGTTATTTTATGTGTATTTTGTACATCTATTTTCATACAAATACACATTCTTTTATTGATATTTTGTTTATTTATTTTGACGCGAGTTTACATTATTTAATGTGTATTTTGTATATATATTTTTATACGTATTTACATCATTTCATGTGTATTTTGTATAGTTTTAAACAAATTTATATTATTTAATGTGTATTTTGTATGTATATATTTATACAAATACACATTCTTTTATTGGTATTTTGTTTATTTATTTTGATACTAATTTACATTATTTTATGTGTATTTTGTATACATTTTTTATACGTATTTACTTAATTTTATGTGTATTTTGTATATATATTTTTATAGAAATCTACATTATTTCATGTGTATTCGTACATATATTTTGAAACAAATTTACATTGCTTATATGTATTTTGCATATCTATTTTTGTGTATTCTGTATTTATTTTTGTTATACATAGAATAATGTAAAATCGTATCAAAATAAGTACACAGTATATCAATAAAATAATTTAAATTTGTATGAAAATAAAGATGCAAAATACCCATAAGATAAAGCGTATTTTTTTCTAAAAATACATATACAAAAATACACATAGAATAATTAAATTTGTATTAAAATTAATATACAAAATGCACACATACAATAAGGTAAATTTGTATTGAAAAAAACGCAAAATACAAATAAAACAGTGTAAATTTGTTTCAAAATATATATACGAATACACATAAAATAACGTAGATTTCTATAGAAATATATATAAAAAATACACATGAAATTATGTAAATACGTATAAAAATATATATACAAAATACAAATTAAGTAATGTAAATTCGTGTCAAAATAAAAAACAAAATATCATGGAAAGAATGTGTATTTGTATGAAAATAAATAATAGATAATACATTTGTATGAAATATATATGCAAGATACACATTAAATAATGTAAATATGTAAAAAAAATATATATATACAAAAAACAAATAGAATAATGTAAAATCGTATCAAAATAAATACACCGAATATTAATAAAATAATGTAAATTTGTATGAAAATAAAGATGCAAAATTCCCATCAAATAGCGCATTTCTTATAAAAATATATATACCAAAATACACATAAAATATTTAAATTTGTATTGAAATAAATATACAAAATGCACATACAATAAGGATATATACAAAATACACATGAAATGATGTAAATACGTATAAAAATATGTATACAAAATACACATTAAATAATGCAAACTCGCGTCAAAATAAATAAACAAAATATCAATAAAAGAATGTGTATTTGTATGAAAATAGATATACAAAATACACATAAAATAACCTAAATTTGTATCAAACTATATACAAAAATACACAAAAATATTTCATATTTGTATGAAAATAAATATACAAAATACACATAAAATTAGGTAAATTTGTATTGAAATACATATACAAAATACACATAAAATAATGTAAATTTGAATGAAAAGACATAAACAAATACACTTAAAATAACGTAAATTTATATAAAGAAATATATACAAAACACAAATAGAATAATGTAAACTCGTATCAAAATAAATACACAGAATATTAATAAAATAATGTAAATTTGTATGAAAATAAAGAGGGAAAATACCCATAAAATAACGTTTTTTTTTTTATTTATAAAAATATATATACCAAAATACACATAAAAAATTATATTTGAATTAAAATAAATATATAAAAAACACATACAATAAGGTATATTTGTATTGAAATAGATATGCAAAACACATATAAAACAATGTAAATTTGTTTCAAAATATATATACGAATACACATAAAATAACGTAGATTTCTATAAAAATATATATACAAAATACACATAAAATGAATTAGATACGTATAAAAAAATGTATACAAAATACACATAAAATAATGTAAATTCGTATCAAAATAAATATACAAAATACCAATAAAAGAATGTGTATTTGTATAAATATAAATATACAAAATACACATAAAATAACGTAAATTTATATAAAACTATATACAAAAATACACAGAAGTATTTTAATTTGTATGAAAATAGATATACAAAATAAGGTAAATTCGTTTCAAATTCAATAAACAAAATTCAGATAAAAGAACGTATATTTGTAGAAAAAATAAATATACAAAATACACATGTATTTTGTATATCTATTTTCACACAAATTTAATTACTTCTGTGTATTTTTGCATATAGTTTTATATAAATTTACGTTATTTTATTTGTATTTTGTATATTTATATTTATACAATACAAATTCTTTTATTAGTATTTTGTTTATTTATTTTGATACGAGTTTACATTATTTTATGTGTATTTTGTATACCTTTTTTTATACGTATTTACTTCATTTTATGTGTATTTTGTATATTTATTTTCATAGAAATCTACGTTATTTTATGTGTATTCGTATATATATTTTGAAAAAAATTTACATGGTTTTATATGTATTTTGCATATCTATTTTAATACAAATTTAACTTATTGTATGTGCATTTTGTATATTTATTTTAATACAAATTCAAATATTTTATGTGTGTCTTGGTATGAATATTTTTATAAAAAATGCGTTATTTTATGGGTATTTTGCATCTTGATTTTCATACAAATTTACATTATTTTATTAATATTCTGTGTATTTATTTTGATACGATTTTATATTATTCTATTTGTGTTTTGTATATATATTTTTTATACATATTTACATTATTTAATATGTATATTTTTATATATATTTTTTACAAATTTACGTTATTTTAAGTGTATTTGTTTATATATTTTCATTCAAATTTACATTATTTTATGTGTATTTTGTAAATGTATTCCAATACAAATTTATCTAATTTTATGTGTATTTTGTATATTTATTTTCATACAAATTAAAATTATTTTTGTGTATTTTTTTATATAGTTTTATACAAATTTAGGTGATTTTATGTGTATATTGTATATCTATTTTCATACAAATACACATTCTTTTATTGATATTTTGTTTATTTATTTTGACGCGAATTTACATTATTTAATGTGTATTTTATATATATATATATATATATATATATATATATATATATATATATATATATATATATATATATATATATATATATATATATATATATATATATATATATATATATATATATATATATATATATATATATATATTTATACGTGTTTACATCATTTGATGTGTATTTTGTATATATATTTCTATAGAAATCTACGTTGATTTATGAGTATTCGTGTATAGATTTTGAAATAAATTTACACTGTTTTATGTGTATTTTGCATATTTTTTAAATACAAATTTACCTTATTGTATATGCTTTTTGTATATTAATTTTAAACCAAATTTAATTGTGCTATGTGTATTTTTGTATATGTATTTTTATAAAAATATGCTTTATTATATGGGTATTTTTCATTTTTAGTTTCATACAAATGTACATTATTTTATTTATATTCTGTTTATTTTTTTTTAAACAATTTTACATTATTCTATGTGTATTTTGTATATCTATTTTTATACGTATTTACTTAATTTTATGTGTATTTTGTATATATATTTTTATAGAAATTTACGTTATTTTAAGTGTATTCGTATATATATTTTGAAACAAATTTACATTGTTTTATATGTATTTTTGCATATCTCTTTCAATACAAGTTTACCTTGTTGTATGTGCATTTTGTATATTTATTTCAATACAAATTTAAATATTTTATGTGTATTTTGGTATATATATTTTTATAAGAAATGCGCTTTTTGATGGGAATTTTGCATCTTTATTTTCATACAAATTTACATTATTTTATTAATATTCGGTGTATTTATTTTGATACGATTTCACATTATTCTATTTGTTTTTTGTATATATTTTTTTTATACATATTTACATTATTTAATGTGTATCTTGTATATATATTTCATAAAAATTTATTATCTATTATTTATTTTCATACAAATACACATTCTTTTCATGATATTTTGTTTATTTATTTTGACACGAATTTACCTAGATATGTATTTTGTATATATATTTATATACGTATTTACATAATTTCATGTGTATTTTGTATATATATTTCTATAGAAATCTACGTTATTTTATGTGTATTCGTATATATATTTTGAAACAAATTTACTTTGTTTTATATGTATTTTTGAATATCTCTTTCAGTACACATTTACCTTACTGTATATGCATTTTGTATATTTATTTCAATACAAAGTTAAATATTTTATGTGTATTTTGGTATATATATTTTTTTTAAAAATGCGCTATTTTATGGGAATTTTGCATCTTTCTTTTCATACAAATTTACATTATTTTATTTATATTCTGTGTATTTATATTGATAGGATTTTACATTATTCTATTTTTTTTTGTATATATTTTTTTATACACATATACATTATTTAATGTGTATCTTGCATATATATTTTATACAAATTTACGTTATTTTAAGTGTATTTGTTTATATATTTTCATTCAAATTTACATTATTCTATGTGTATTTTGTATATGTATTTCAATACAAATTTACCTAATTTTATGTGTATTTTGTATATTTCTTTTCATATAAATTTTAAATATATTTGTGTATTTTTGTATATAGTTTAATACAAATTTAGGTTATTTTATGTACGCATTTATATTATTTAATGTGTGTTTTGTATATATAATTTTATGCAAATTTACTTTATTTTATGTGCTTTTTTGTACATACATTTTTTTAGAAATTTGTGTTAATTTATGTGTATTTGTATATGCTTTCTCATACAAATTTACATTATTTTATAGCTATTTTGTTTATTTATTTTGATACGAATGAAAATAGATATACAAAATATACATAAACTAAACTAAATTTGTATTGAAATATATATACAAAATACATACAATAATGTAAATTTGTGTCAAAATATTTTAACAGATGCGCATAAAATAACGTAAATTTGTTTTAAAATATTCAAAATACACATTAAATAATGTAAATATGTATAAAAAAATATATACAAAACACAAATAGAATAATGTAAAATCGTACGAAATTAATACACAGAATATTGATAAAACAACGTAAATTTGTATGAAAATAAAGATGCAAAATACCCATTAAATAATGCATTTTTTATAAAAATATATATACCAAAATACACATGAAAAAATTAATTTGTATTAAAATAAATATACAAAATACACATACAATAAGGTAAATCTGTATTGAAATAGATATGCAAAATACATATAAAACAATGTAAATTTGTTTCAAAATATATATACGAATACACATAAAATAACGTAGATTTGTATATAAATATATATACAAAATACACATAAAATGAAGTAAATACGTATAAGAAAATGTATACAAAATACACATAAAATAATGTAAATTCGTATCAAAATAAATAAACAAAATACCAATAAAAGAATGTGTATTTGTATAAATATAAATATACAAAATACACATAAAATAACGTAAATTTGTATAAAACTATATAAAAAAATACTCAGAAGTAATTAAATTCGTATGAAAATAGATATACAAAATACAGATAAAATAAGCTAAATTTGAATTGAAATGTATATACAAAATACAATATTTTATGTGTATATTTGTATTTGTATTTAGGTTATTTTATGTGTATTTTGTATATATATTTTCATCCAAAATTACATTATTTTATTTGTATTTTCTTAATTTAATTCGATACGAATTTAGATTATTTCATAGGTATTTTCTATACATATTTTTATACTCATTTACATGATCTAATGTGTGTTTTGTATATATATTTTTATGCAAATTTATTTCATGTTCATTTTTGCATATATATTTTTATAGAAATTTGCGTTATTTTATGTATATAGTTTTATATAAATTTACGTTATTTTATGTGCATTTTGTATATTTATATTTATACAAATACACATTCTTTTATTGGTAATTTGTTTATTTACATTTATACGAATTTAAATTATTTTATGTGTATTTTGTATACATTTTTTTATACGTATTTACTTAATTTTATGTGTATTTTGTATATGTATTTTTATAGAAATCTACGTTATTTTATGTGTATTCGTATATATATTTTGAAACAAATTTACATTATTTTATATGTATTTTGCATATTTATTTCAATACAAATTTATCTTATTGTATGTGCATTTTGTATATTTATTTTAATACAAATTTAATTTTTTGATGTGTATTTTGGTATATATATTTTTATAAATAAAAAAAATGCGTTATTTTATGGGTATTTTGCTTCTTTATTTTCATACAAATTTACATTATTTTATTAATATTCTGTGTATTTATTTTGATACGATTTTACATTATTCTATTTGTGTTTTGCACATATTTTTTTTATACAAATTTACGTTATTTTAAGTGTATTTGTTTATGTATTTCAATACAAATTTACATAATTTTATGTGTATTTTGTATATTTATTTTCATACAAATTTAAAATATTTTTGTGTATTTTTGTATATAGTTTGATACAAATTTAGGTTATTTTATGTGTATTTTGTATAACTATTTTCATACAAATACACATTCTTTTATTGATATTTTCTTTATGTATTTTGACGCGAGTTTACATTATTTAATGTGAATTTTGTATATATATTTTTATACGTATTTACATCATTTCATGTGTATTTTGTATAGTTTTAAACAAATTTATATTATTTAATGTGTATTTTGTATATATATTTATACAAATACACATTCTTTTATTGGTATTTTGTTTATTTATTTTGATACTAATTTACATTATTTTATGTGTATTTTGAATACATTTTTTATACGTATTTACTTAATTTTATGTGTATTTTGTATATATATTTTTATAGAAATCTACCTTATTTCAGGTGTATTCGTATATATATTTTGAAACAAATTTACATTGTTTATATGTATTTTGCATATCTATTTTTGTGTATTCTGTATTTGTTTTTGTTATACATAGAATAATGTAAAATCGTATCAAAATAAGTACACAGAATATCAATAAAATAATTTAAATTTGTATGAAAATAAAGATGCAAAATACCCATAAGATAAAGCATATTTTTAAAAAAAAAATACATATACAAAAATACACATAGAAAAATTAAATTTGTATTAAAATTAATATACAAAATCCACACATACAATAAGGTATATTTGTATTGAAAAAAAAAACGCAAAATACAAATAAAACAGTGTAAATTTGTTTCAAAATATATATACGAATACACATAATATAACGTAGATTTCTATAGAAATATATATATAAAATACACATGAAATTATGTAAATACGTATAAAAAATATATATATAAAATACATATTAAGTAATGTAAATTCGTGTCAAAATAAATAAACAAAATATCATGAAAAAAATGTGTATTTTTATAAAAATAAATAATAGATAATAAATTTGTATGAAATATATATGCAAGATACACATTAAATAATGTAAATATGTATAAAAAAAAAATATATACAAAAAACAAATATAATAATGTAAAATCGTATCAAAATAAATACACCGAATATTAATAAAATAAAGTAAATTTGTATGAAAATAAAGATGCAAAATTCCCATCAAATAGCGCATTTCTTATAAAAATATATATACCAAAATACACATAAAATTTTTAAATTTGTATTGAAATAAATATACAAAATGCACATACAATAAGGTAAACTTCTATTGAAAGAGATATGCAAAAATACATATAAAACAATGTAAATTTGTTTCAAAATATATATACGAATACACATAAAATAACGTAGATTTCTACGTAAATATATATACAAAATACACATAAAATTAGGTAAATACGTATAAAAAAAGTAAACAAAATACACATAAAATAATATAATTTCGAAACAAAATAAATAAACAAAATACCAATAAAAGAATGTGAATTTGTTCTGTGTATTTTTGTATATAGTTTTATACAAATTTACGATATTTTATGTGTATTTTGTATATTTATATTTATACAAATACACATTCTTTTACTGGTATTTTGTTTATTTATTTTGATACGATTTTTATGTGTATTTTGTATTCATTTTTTTATACGTATTTACTTCATTTTATGTGTATTTTATATATATTTTTATAGAAATCAACGTTATTTTATGTGTATTCGTATATATATTTTGAAACAAATTTACATTGTTTTATATGTATTTTGCATATCTATTTCAATACAAATTTACCTTACAGTATGTGCATTTTTTATATTTATTTTAATACAAATTTTAATATTTTATGTGTATTTTGGTATATATATTTTTTATAAGAAATGCGTTATTTTATGGCTATTTTGCATCTTTATTTTCATATAAATTAACATTATTTAATTAATATTCTGTGTATTTATTTTGATACGATTTTACATTATTCTATTTGTGTTTTGTATATATTTTTTAATGTGTATTTTGTATATATATTTGATACAAATTTACGGTATTTTAAGTGTATATGCTTATATATTTTCATTCAAATTTCCATTATTTTATGTGTATTTTGTATATGTATTTTAATACAAATTTACCTAATTTTATATGTATTTTGTATATTTATTTTCATACAAATTTAAATTATTTTTGTGTATTTTTGTATATAGTTTTATACAAACTTAGGTTATTTTATGATTATTTTGTATATCTTTTTTCATACAAATACACATTCATTTATTTATATTTTGTTTATTTATTTTGACGAGAATATAAATTATTTAATGTGTATTTTGTATATATATTTTTATACGTATTTACATCATTTCATGTGTATTTTGTATATATATTTCTATAGAAATCTACGTTATATTATGTGTATTCGTATATAGATTTTTAAACAAATTAACACTTTTATGTGTATTTTGCATATTTTTTCAATACAAATTTACCTTATTGTATATGCATTTAGTATATTAATTTTAATACAAATTTAATTATTCTATGTGTATTTTTGTATATGTATTTTTATAAAAATATGCTTTATTTTATGGGTATTTTGCATCTTTATTTTCATACAAATTTACGTTATTTTATTGATATTCTGCTCATTCATTTTGATACGATTTGACATTCTTCTATGTGTATTTTGTATATATTTTTCATACAAATTTACGTTATTTTATGTGTATTTGTTTATATATTTTGACACAAATTTACAATATTTTATGGGTATTTTGTATATATATTTCAAAAGAAATCTACCTAATTTTAAGTGTATTTTGAATATATATTTTCATACAAACTCAAATTATTTATATGTATTTTTGTATATATTTCAATACAAATTTTAGTTATGTTATGTGTATTTTGTAAATCTATTTTCATTCACATATATATTATTTTATTGGTATTTTGTTGATTTATATTGATACGAGTTTACATTATTTTCTATGTACTTTTTATATATATTTTTATACGCATTTACATTATTTAATATTTATTTTGAATATATAATTTTATACAAATTCATGGTATTTTATGTGTATTTGTATATATATTTTCATATAAACTTACATTATTTTATGTGCATTTTGTACATATATTTCATTACAAATTTACCTTATTTTATGTTTATTTTGTATGTGTATTTTGTACATTTATATTTATACACGTTTACTCATACAAATTTATATTATATTATTGGTATTTTGTTTATTTATTTTGATACGAATTACATGATTATATGTGTATTTTGTAAACATTTTTTATAAGTATTTACATTATTTAATGTGTATTTTGTTTATATATTTTCATACAAATTTACGTTATTATATGTGTATTTGTATAAATATTTTGATACAAATTTACTTTATTTCATGTATTTTGTATATATATTTCAATTCAAATTTAGCTTATTTTGTGTGTATTTTGTATATATTTTCATACAAATTTAATTACTTCTGTGTATTTTTGTATATAGTTTTATATAAATTTACGTTATTTTATGTGTATTTTGTATATTTATATTTATACAAATACTCATTCTTTTATTGGTATTTTGTTTATTTATTTTGATACGAATTTACATTATTTTATATGTATTTTGTATTCATTTTTTTATACGTATTTACTTCATTTTATGTGTATTTTGTATATATATTTTTATAGAAATCTACGTTATTTTATGTGTATTCGTATACATATTTTGAAACAAATTTGCATTACTTTATATGTATTTTGCATATCTATTTCAATACAGATTTACCTTATTGTACATATAAAACAATGTAAATTTGTTTCAAAATATATGTACGAATACACATAAAATAACATAGATTTCTATAAAAATATATATACAAAATACACATAAAATTAAGTAAATACGTATAAAAAAAATGTAAACAAAATACACATAAAATAATGTAAATTCGAGACAAAATAATTAAACAAAATACCAATAAAAAAATGTGTATTTGTATAAATATAAATGTACAAAATACACATACAAAATAAACATAAAATAAGGTAAATTTGTAATGAAATATATGTACAAAATACACATAAAATAATGTAAATTTATATGAAAATATATATACAAATACACATAAAATACCATGAATTTGTATAAAATTATATATTCAAAATAAATATTAAATAATGAAAATGCGTATAAAAATATATATACAAAGTACATATAAAATTATGTAAATTCGTATCAATATAAATCAACAAAATACCAATAAAATAATATATATTTGAATGAAAATAGATTTACAAAATACACATAACCTAACTAAAATTTGTATTCAAATATATACAAAAATACATAAAAATAATTTGAGTTTGTATGAAAATAGATATTCAAAATACACATAATACTAGATAAATTTCTTTTGAAATATATATACAAAATACCCATAAAATATTTTAAATTTGTGTCAAAATATATAAACAAATACACATAAAATAACGTAAATTTGTATGAAAATATATAAAATACATAGAATAATGTCAAATCGTATCAAAATGAATGAGCAGAATATCAATAAAATAACGTAAATTTGTATGAAAATAAAGATGCAAAATACCCATATAATAAAGCATATTTTTATAAAAATACATATAGAAAAATACACATAGAATAATGAAATTTGTATTAAAATTAATATACAAAATGCATATAAAATAAATTTAAATTTGATTATATTAAATGAAAAAAATATACAAAATAAACATAAAATAAGGTAAATTTGTAATAAAATATATGTAAGAATACACATAAAATAATATCAATTTGTATGAAAATATATATACAAATACACATAAAATAACATGAATTTGTATAAAATTTGTTTCAAAATATATACGAATACACACAATAAAATAACGTAAATTTTTATAAAAATGTATATATAAAATACACATAAAATAATTTAAATACGTAGAAAATATATATAAAAATACATAAAAATAATATAAATTGTAAAAATTAAATACACAAAATTCAATAAAAGAATGTATATTTGTATGAAAATATATATAAAAAACAAATAAATAACTAAAATTTGTATAAAAATATATACAAAAATACACAAAAATAATTTAAATTTGTTTGAAAATAGATATGCAAAATACACATAAATTTAGGCAAATTTGTATTGAAATACATATACAAAACTCACATGAAATAATGTAAATTTGTATGAAAATATATAAACAAATACATATAAAATAACGTAAATTTGGATAAAATATATATACAAAATATAAATTAAATATTTTAAATATGTATAAAAATATATTATATTATATATATTTTTATTGATATTTTCGTTATTTATGTGTATTTTGTATATGTTTTCTCATAGAAATTTACATTATTTTATTGGTATTTTGTCTATTTATTTTGATACGAATTACATGATTATTTGTGTATTTTGTACATTTTTTTTATACGTATTTACATTATTTAATGTGTATTTTGTTTATATATTTTTATACAAATTTACGTTATTATATGTGTATTTGTATAAGTATTTTGAAACAAATTTACATTATTTTATGTATTTTGTATATATATTTCAATTCAATTTTAGCTTATTTTATGTTTATTTTGTATATCTATTTATTTTTATACAAAATCAAATATTTTATGTTTTTTCGTATACATATTTTTATAAAAATGCGTTATTTTATGAGTATTTTGCATCTTAATTTTCATACAAATTTACATTATTTTATTAATATTTTCTGTATTTATTTTGATACGATTTTACATTATTTTATTTGTGTTTTGTATTTATTTTTTTATACATATTTACATTATTTAATGTGTTTTTTGTATATTTATTTGATACAAATTTACGTTATTTTAAGTCTATATGTTTATATATTTTCATTCAAATTTACATTATTTTATGTGTATTTTGTATATGTATTTCAATACAAATTTACCTAATTTTATATGTTTTTTGTATATTTATTTTCATATAAGTTTAAATTATTTTTCTGTATTTTTGTATATAGTTTTATACAAATTTAGGTTATTTTATGTGTATTTTGTATATCTATTTTCATACAAATACACATCCTTTTCATGATATTTTGTTTATTTATTTTGACACGAATTAACATTATTTAATGTGTATTTTGTATATATATTTTTATACGTATTTACATTATTTCAAGTGTATTTTGTATATATATTTCTATAGAAATCTGCGTTATTTTATGTGTATTCGTATATATATTTTGAAACAAATTTACATTGTTTTATGTGTATTTTGCATATTTTTTTAATACAAATCTACCTTATTGTATATGCATTTTGTATATTAATTTTAATACAAATTTGATTAATCTATGTGTATTTTTGTATATGTATTTATATAAAAATATGCTTTATTTTATAGGTATTTTGCATCTTTATTTTCATACAAATTTACATTATTTTATTGATATTCTGTGTATTTATTTTGATATGATTTTACATTATTCTATGTGTATTTTGTATATATATTTTATATAAAATGTATTTGTTTTCATTTCATACAAATATACATTTTTTTGTGTTTTTTGTACATGTATTTAAATACAAATTTAACTAGTTATATGTGTATTTTGTATATCTATTTTGTATGTATATTTTCATAGAAATTTACTCTATTTTATGAGTATTCGTATATATATTTTGATACAAATTTACATTATTAATGTGTATTTTGCATATCTATTTCAATACAAATTTACTTTATTGTACGTGCATTTTGTATATTTATTTTAATACTAATTTAATTATTTTATGTGTATTTTGTATACATTTTTTTTATACGTATTTACTTAATTTTATGTGTATTTTGTATACGTATTTTTATAGAAATCTACGTTATTTTATGTGTATTCGTATATATATTTTGAAACAAATTTACATTATTTTATATGTATTTTGCATATTTATTTCAATACAAATTTACCTTATTGTATGTGCATTTTGTATATTTATTTTAATACAAGTTCAAATGTTTTATGTGTATTTTGGTATCAATAATTTTATAAAAAATGCGTTATTTTATAGGTATTTTGCATCTTAATTTTCATTTTATATGTACTTTGTATATATTTTTTTATACGCTCTTACATTATTTAATATTTATTTTGAGTATATAATTTTATACAAATTCATGGTATTTTATGAGTACTTGTATATATATTTTCATATAAATTTACATTATTGTATGTGTATTTTGTATATATTTTTTATTACAAATCTACCTTATTTTATGTTTATTTTGTATGTGTATTTTGTATATTTATATTTATCCAAATACACATTCTTTTATTGGTATTTTGTTTATTTATTTTAATTCGAATTTACATTATTTTATGTGTATTTTGTAAACATTTTTTTATACGTATTTACTTAATTTTATGTGTATTTTGTATATATATTTTTATAGAAATCTACTTTTTTTTATTTGTATTCGTATATATATTTTGAAACAAATTTACATTTGTTTTATATGTATTTTTGCATATCTCTTTCAATACAAATTTACCTTATTGTATGTGCATTTTGTATATTTATTTCAAAACAAATTTAAATATTTTTTGTGTATTTTGGAATATATATTTTTGCGCTATTTTATGGGAATTTTGCATCTTTATTTTCATACAAAGTTACATTATTTTATTAATATTCGGTGTATTTATTTTCATACGATTTTACATTATTCTATTTGTTTTTTGTATATACTTTTTTATACATATTTACATTATTTAATATGTTCTTGCATATATATTTTATACAAATTTATTATCTATTATCTATTTTCATACAAATACATATTCTTTTCATGATATTTTGTTTATTTATTTTGACACGAATTTACATTATTTGATATGTATTTTGTATATATATTTTTATACGTATTTACATAACTTCATATGTATTTTGTATATATATCTCTATAGAAATCTATTTAATTTTATGTGTATTCGTATAAATATTTTGAAACAAATTTACATTGTTTTATATGTATTTTTGAATATCCCTTCCAATACAAATTTACCTTACTGTATATGCATTTTATATATTTATTTCAATACAAATTTAAATATTTTATGTGTATTTTGGTATATATATTTTTAAAAAAAATGCGATAATTTTTGGGAATTTTGCATCTTTATTTTCATACAAATTTACATTATTTTATTGATATTCTGTGTATTTATTTTGATACGAGTTTACATTATTCTATTTGTTTTTTGTATATATTTTTTTTATACACACTTACATTATTTAATGTGTACCTTGCATATATATTTTATACAAATTTACGTTATTTTAAGTGTATTTGTTTATATATTTTCATTCAAATTTACATTATTTGATGTGTATTTTGTATATGTATTTCAATACAAATTTACCTAATTTTATATGTATTTTGTATATTTCTTTTCAAACAAATTTAAATTATTTTTGTGTATTTTTGTATATAGTTTTATACAAATTTAGGTTATTTTATGTACGCATTTACAATATTTAGTGTGTGTTTTGTATATATATTTTTATGCAAATTTACTTTATTTTATGTGCATTTTAGTACATATATTTTTATAGAAATTTGCGTTATTTGTATGTTTTCTCATACAAATTTACATTATTTTATTGCTATTTTCTTTATTTATTTTGATACGAATTACATGATTATATGTGTATTTTGTACATATTTTTTATACGTATTTACATTACTTAATGTGTATTTTGTTTATATATTTTTAAACAAATCTACGTTATTATATGTATTTGTATAAACATTTTGATACAGATTTACATTATTTTATGTATTTTGTATGTATATTTCAATTCAAATTTAGCTTATTTTAGCTGTATTTTGTATATATATTTTCATACAAATTTAATAACTTCTGTGTATTTTTGTATATAGTTTTATACAAATTTACGATATTTTATGTGTATTTTGTATATTTATATTTATACAAATACACTTTCTTTTACTGGTATTTTGTTTATTTATTTTGATACGATTTTTATGTGTACTTTGTATTCATTTTTTTATACGTATTTACTTCATTTTTTGTGTATTTTGTATATATTTTTATGGAAATCTACGTTATTTTATGAGTATTCGTATATATATTTTGAAACAAATTTACATTTTTTTATATGTATTTTGCATATCTATTTCAATACAAATTTACCTTACAGTATGTGCATTTTTTATATTTATTTTATTACAAATTTTAATATTTTATGTGTATTTTGGTATATATACTTTTATAAAAAATGCGTTATTTTATGGCTATTTTGCATCTTTATTTTCATACAAATTTACATTATTTTATTAATATTCTGTGTATTTATTTTGATACGATTTTACATTATTCTATTTGTGTTTTGTATATATTTTTTTATACATATTTACATTATTTAATTAGTATTTTGAATATATATATTTGATACAAATTTACGTTATTTTAAGTGTATATGTTTATATATTTTCATTCAAACTTCCATTATTTTATGTGTATTTTGGATATGTATTTCAATACAAATTTACTTAATTTTATGTGTATTTTGTATATTTATTTTCATACAAATTTAAATTATTTTTGTGTATTTTTGTATATAGTTTTATACAAACAGGTTATTTTATGAGTATTTTGTATATCTATTTTCATACAAATACACATTCTTTTATTGATATTTTGTTTATTTATTTTGACGAGAATTTAAATTTTTTAATGTGTATTTTGTATATATATTTTTGTACGTATTTACATCATTTCATGTGTATTTTGTATATATATTTCTATAGAAATCTACGTTATATTATGTGTATTCGGGTATAGATTTTTAAACAAATTTACACTTTTATGTGTATTTTGCATATTTTTTCAATTCAAATTTACGTTATTTTATATGCATTTTGTATACTAATTTTAATACTAATTTAACTATTCTATGTGTATTTTTGTATATGTATTTTTATAAAAATATGCTTTATTTTATGGGTATTTTGCATCTTTATTTTCATACAAATTTACGTTATTTTATTGATATTATGCTCATTCATTTTGATACGATTTGACATTATTCTATGTGTATTTTGTATATATTTTTCATACAAATTTACGTTATTTTTTGTGTATTTGTTTATATATTTTGACACAAATTTACAATATTTTATGGGTATTTTGTATATATATTTCAAAAGAAATTTACCTAGTTTTATGTGTATTTTGAATATCTATTTTCATACAAACTCAAACTATTTTTATGTATTTTTTAATATATTTCAATACAAATTTTAGTTATGTTGTGTGTATTTTGTAAATCTATTTTCATTCAAATATATATTATTTTATTGGTATTTTGTTGATTTATATTGATAAGAATTTACATTATTTTATATGTACTTTTTATATATATTTTTAAACGCATTTACATTATTTAATATTTATTTTGAATATATAATTTTATACAAATTCATGGTATTTTATGTGTATTTGTATATATATTTTCATATAAATTTACATTATTTTATGTGTATTTTGTACATATATTTCATTACAAATTTACCTTATTTTATGTTTATTTTGTATGTGTATTTTGTACATTTATATTTATACAAATACACATTCTTTTATTGATATTTTGTTTATTTATTTTGTTTCGAATTTATATTATTTTATGTGTATTTTGTTTACATTTTTTTATACGTATTTTCATAATTTTATGTGTTTTTTGTATATATATTCTTTTAGAAATCTACGTTATTTTATGTGTATTCGTATATATATTTTGAAACAAATTTACATTGTTTTATATGTATTTTTGCATATCTCTTTCAATAGAAGTTTACCTTATTGTATGTGCATTTTGTATATTTATTTCAATACAAATTTAAATATTTTATGTGTATTTTGGTATATATATTTTATAAGAAATGCGCTATTTGATGGGAATTTTGCATCTTTATTTTCATACAAATTTACATTATTTTATTAATATTCGGTGTATTTATTTTGATACGAATTTACATTATTCTATTTGTTTTGTATATATTTTTTATACATATTTACATTATTTAATGTGTGTCTTGTATATATATTTCATACAAATTTATTATCTATTATTTATTTTATACAAATACACATTCTTTTGATATTTTTTTATTTATTTTGACACGAATTTACATTACTTAATATGTATTTTATATATATATTTTTATACGTATTTACATAATTTCATGTGTATTTTGTATATATATTTCTATAGAAATCTACGTTATTTTATGTGTATTCGTATATATATTTTGAAACAAATTTACACTGTTTTATTTGTATTTTGCGTTTTTTTTCAATACAAATTTACCTTATTGTATGTGTGCATTTTGTATATTAATTTTAATACAAATTTAATTATTCTATGTGTATTTTTGTATATGTATTTTTTAAAAAAAATATGCTTTATCTTATGGGTATTTTGCATCTATTTTTTCATACAAATTTAAATTATTTTATTGACATTCTGTGTACTTATTTTGATACGATTTTATATTATTCTATGTATAACAAAAATAAATACAGAATACACAAAAAAAGATATGCAAAATACATATAAACAATGTAAATTTGTTTCAAAATATATATACGAATACACATGAAATAAGGTAGATTTCTATAAAAATATATATACAAAATACACATAAAATTAAGTAAATACGTATAAAAAATGTATAGAAAATACACATAAAATAATGTAAATTAGTATCAAAATAAATAAACAAAATACCAATAAAAGACTGTGTATTTGTATAAATATATATATACAAAATACACATTAATTAATATAAATTTGTTTAAAACTATACAAAATACACATGAAATGATGTAAATACGTTTAAAAATATATATAAAAATTCACATTAAATAATGTAAATTCGCGTCAAAATAAATAAACAAAATATCAATAAAAGAATGTGTATTTGTATGAAAATAGATATACAAATACACATAAAATATCCTAAATTTGTATCAAACTATATACAAAAATACACAAAAAAATTTTAAATTTGTATGAAAATAAATATACAAAATACACATAAAATTAGGTAAATTTGTATTGAAATACATACACAAAATACACATAAAATAATGTAAATTTGAATGAAAATACTTAATCAAATACACTTAAAATAACGTAAATTTGTATAAAAAAATATGTACAAAACACAAATAGAATAATGTAAAATCGTATCAAAATAAATACACAGAATATTAATAAAATAATGTAAATTTTTATGAAAATAAAGAGGCAAAATACCCATAAAATAACGCATTTTTTTTATTTATAAAAATATATGTACCAAAATACACATCAAAAAATTAAATTTGTATTAAAATAAATATACAAAAAACACATACAATAAGGTAAATTTGTATTGAAATAGATATGCAAAATACATATAAAACAATGTAAATCTGTTTCAAAATATATATACGAATACACATAAAATAACGTAGATTTCTATTAAAATATATATACAAAATAATCATAAAATGAAGTAAATACGTATAAAAAAATGTATACAAAATACATATAAAATAATGTAAATTCGTATCAAAATAAATAAACAAAATACCAATTAAAGAATGTGTATTTGTATAAATATAAATATACAAAATACACATACAATAACGTAAATTTATATAAAACTATATACAAAATTACACAGAAGTAATTAAATTTGTATGAAAATATACACAAAATACACACAAAATAAGCTAAATTTGAATTGAAATATATATACAAAATACATGAAATAAAGTAAATTTGTATCAAAATATTTATACAAATACACATATAATAACGTAAATTTGTATGAAAATATATAAACAAAATACACATTAAATAATGTAAATACGTATAAAAAAATATGTACAAAATACACATATAATCATGTAATTCGTATCAAAATAAATAAACAAAATACCAATAAAATAATATAAATTTGTATGAGTAAACGTGTATGTTGCATATTTTTTCAATCCAAATTTACCTTATTATATACGCATTTTGTATATTAATTTTAATGCAAATTTAATTATACGTATAAACAATGTACATTTGTTCCAAAATATATATACGAATACACATGAAATAAGGTAGATTTCTATAAAAATATATATACAAAATACACATAAAATTAAGTAAATACGTATAAAAAATGTATACAAAATACACATAAAATAATGTAAATTAGTATCAAAATAAATAAACAAAATACCAATAAAAGAATGTGAATTTGTATAAATATATATATATATATACAAAATACACATTAAATAATAAAATTTGTTTAAAACTATACAAAATACACATGAAATAATGTAAATACGTATAAAAATATATATACAAAATACACATTAAATAATGTAATTTCGCGTCAAAATAAATAAACAAAATATCAATAAAAGAATGTGTATTTGAATGAAAATAGATATACAAAATACACATAAAATAACCTAAATTTGTATCAAACTATATACAAAAATACACAAAAATATTTTAAATTTGTATGAAAATAAATATACAAAATACACATAAAATTAGTTAAATTTGTATAGAAATACATATACAAAATACACATAAAATAATGTAAATTTGAATGAAAATACATAAACAAATACACTTAAAATAACGTAAATTTGTATAAAAAATATATACAAAACACAAATAGAATAATGTAAAATCGTATCAAAATAAATACACAGAATATTAATAAAATAATGTAAATTTGTATGAAAATAAAGAGTCAAAATATCCATAAAATAACGCATTTTTTTATTTATAAAAATATATATACCAAAATACACATAAAAAAATTAAATTTGAATTAAAATAAATATATAAAAAACACATACAATAAGGTAAATTTATTGAAATAGATATGCAAAATACATATAAAACAATGTAAATTTGTTTCAAAATATATATACGAATACCCATAAAATAATGTAGATTTCTATAAAAATATATATACAAAATACACATAAAATGAATTAGATACGTATAAAAAAATGTATACAAAATACACATAAAATAATGTAAATTCGTATCAAAATAAATATACAAAATACCAATAAAAGAATATGTATTTGTATAAATATAAATATACAAAATACACATAAAATAACGTAAATTTATATAAAACTATATACAAAAATACACAGAAGTATTTTAATTTGTATGAAAATAGATATACAAAATAAGGTAAATTCGTTTCAAATTCAATCAACAAAATTCAGATAAAAGAACGTGTATTTGTAGAAAAAATAAATATACAAAATATACATAAAATAACGAAAATTTGTATGAAAATATATAAAAAAATAAACAAAAATAATTTCAATTTGTATGAAAATAAATATACAAAATACACATGTATTTTGTATATCTATTTTCACACAAATTTAATTACTTTTGTGTATTTTTACATATAGTTTTATACAAATTTACGTTATTTTATTTGTATTTTGTATATTTATATTTATACAATATACATTCTTTTATTAGTATTTTGTTTATTTATTTTGATACAAGTTTACATTATTTTATGTGTATTTTGTATACCTTTTTTTATACGTATTTACTTCATTTTATGTGTATTTTGTATATTTATTTTCATAGAAATCTACGTTATTTTATGTGTATTCGGATATATATTTTGAAAAAAATTTACATGGTTTTATATGTATTTTGCATATCTATTTCAATACATTTTTACCTTATTGTATGTGCATTTTGTATATTTATTTTAATACAAATTCAAATATTTTAAGTGTGTCTTGGTATAAATATTTAAAAAAAAATGCGTTATTTTATGGGTATTTTGAATCTTAATTTTCATAAAAATTTACATTATTTCATTAATATTCTGTGTATTTATTTTGAAACGATTTTATATTATTCTATTTGTGTTTTGTATATATATTTTTTTATACATATCTACATTATTTAATGTGTATTTTTTTTATATATATTTTATACAAAGTTACGTTATTTAAGTGTATTTTTTTATATATTTTCATTCAAATTTACATTATTTTATGTGTATTTTGTAAATGTATTTCAATACAAATTTACCTAATTTTATATGTAATTTGTATATTTATTTTCATACAAATTAAAATTATTTTTGTGTATTTTTGTATATAGTTTTATACAAATTTAGGTGATTTTATGTGTATATTGTATATCTATTTTCATACAAATACACATTCTTTTATTGATATTTTGTTTATTTATTTTGACGCGAATTTACATTATTTAATGTGTATTTTATATATATATTTTTATACGTGTTTACATCATTTGATGTGTATTTTGTATATCTATTTCTCTAGAAATCTACGTTGATTTATGAGTATTCGTATATAGATTTTGAAATAAATTTACTCTGTTTAATGTGTATTTTGCATATTTTTTCAATACAAATTTATGTTATTCTATATGCATTTTGTATATTAATTTTAATACAAATTTAATTATGCTATGTGTATTTTTGTATAAGTATTTTTTTTAAAATATGCTTTATTTTATGGGTATTTTGCATTTTTATTTTCATACAAATTTACATTATTTTATTTATATTATGTTTTTTTTTTTTAAACAATTTTACATTATTCTATGTGTATTTTGTATATATATTTTTTTACGTGTTTACTTAATTTTATGTGTATTTTGTATATAGATTTTTATAGAAATCTACGTTATTTTATGTGTATTCGTATATATATTTTGAAACAAATTTACATTGTTTTATATGTATTTTTCCATATCTCTTTCAATACAAGTTTACCTTATTGTATGTGCATTTTGTATATTTATTTCAATACAAATTTAAATATTTTATGTGTATTTTGGTATATAAATTCTTATAAGAAATGCGCTATTTGATGGGAATTTTGCATCTTTATTTTCATACAAATTTACATTATTTTATTAATATTCGGTGTATTTATTTTGATACGATTTCACATTAATCTATTTGTTTTTTGTATATATTTTTTTTATACATATTTACATTATTTAATGTGTATCTTGCATATATATTTCATACAAATTTATTATCTATTATTTATTTTCATACAAATACACATTCTTTTCATGATATTTTGTTTATTTATTTTAACACGAATTTACCTAGTTATGTATTTTGTATATATATTTTTATACGTATTTACATAATTTCATGTGTATTTTGTATATATATTTCTATAGAAATCTACGTTATTTTATGTGTTTTCGTATATATATTTTGAAACAAATTTACTTTGTTTTATATGTATTTTTGAATATCTCTTTCAATACATATTACCTTACTGTATATGCATTTTGTATATTTATTTCAATACAAAGTTAAATATTTTATGTGTATTTTGGTATATATAATTTTATAAAAAATGCGCTATTTTATGGGAATTTTGCATCTTTCTTTTCATACAAATTTACATTATTTTATTGATATTCTGTGTATTTATATTGATAGGATTTTACATTATTCTATTTCTTTTATACACATTTACATTATTTAATGTGTATCTTGCATATATATTTTATACAAATTTACGTTATTTTAAGTGTATTTGTTTATACATTTTCATTCAAATTTACATTATTCTATGTGTATTTTGTATATGTATTTCAATACAAATTTACCTAATTTTATGTGTATTATGTATTTTTCTTTTCATACAAATTTTAAATATTTTTGTGTATTTTTGTATATAGTTTAATACAAATTTAGTTTGTTTTATGTATGCATTTACATTATTTAATGTGTGTTTTGTATATATATTTTTATGCAAATTTACTTTATTTTATGTGCATTTTTGTACATATATTTTTTTAGAAATTTGCGTTAATTTATGTGTATCTGTATATGTTTTCTCGTACAAATTTACATTATTTTATTGCTATTTTCTTTATTTATTTTGATACGAATGAAGATAGATATACAAAATATACATAAAATAAACAAAATTTGTATTGAAATATATATACAAAATACATAAAATAATGTAAATTTGTATCAAAATATTTTAACAGATGCGCATAAAATGACGTAAATTTGTTTTAAAATATACAAAATACACATTAAATAATGTAAATATGTATAAAAAAATATATACAAAACACAAATAGAATAATGTAAAATCGTATCAAAATAAATACACAGAATATTAACAAAACAATGTAAATTTGTATGAAAATAAAGATGCAAAATACCCATTAAATAACGCATTTTTTAAAAAAAAATATATACCAAAATACACATGAAAAAATGAATTAGTATTAAAATAAATATACAAAATACACATACAATAAGGTAAATATGTATTGAAATAGATATGCAAAATACATATAAAACAATGTAAATTTGTTTCAAAATATATATACGAATACACATAAAATAACGTAGATTTGTATAAAAATATATATACAAAATACACATAAAATGAAGTAAATACGTATAAGAAAATGTATACAAAATACACATAAAATAATGTAAATTTGTATAAAACTATATACAAAAATACACAGAAGTAATTAAATTCGTATGAAAATAGATATACAAAATATAGAGAAAATAAGCTAAATTTGAATTGAAATGTATATACAAAATACAATATTTTATGTGTATATTTGTATTTGTATTTAGGTTATTTTATGTGTATTTTATATAGATATTTTCATCCAAGATTACATTATTTTATTGGTATTTTCTTAATTTAATTCGATACGAATTTAGATTATTTCATAGGTATTTTCTATACATATTTTTATACTCATTTACATTATCTAATGTGTGTTTTGTATATATATTTTTATGCAAATTTATTTCATGTTCATTTTTGTACATATATTTTTATAGAAATTTGCGTTATTTTATGTATATAGTTTTATATAAATTTACGTTATTTTATGTGCATTTTGTATATTTATATTTATACAAATACACATTCTTTTATTGGTATATTGCTTATTTACTTTTATACGAATTTACTTAATTTTATGTGTATTTAGTATATGTATTTTTATAGAAATCTACGTTATTTTATGTGTATTCGTATATATATTTTGAAACAAATTTACATTATTTTATATGTATTTTGCATATCTATTTCAATACAAATTTACCATATTGTATATGCATTTTGTAAATTTATTCTAATACAAATTGAAATATTTTATGTGTATTTTGGTATCAATTATTTTATAAAAAATGCGTTATTTTATAGGTATTTTGCATCTTAATTTTCATACAAATTTGCATTATTTTTTTAATATTCTGTGTATATATTTTAATAAGATTTTACATTATTCTATTTATGTTTTGTATATATATTTTTATACATATTTACATTATTTAATGTGTATTTTGTAGATATATTTCATACAAATTTACGTTATTATATGTGTTTTTGTTTATATATTTTCTTTCAAATTTACATTATTTTATGTGTATTTTGTATATGTTTTTTAATACAAATTAACCTAATTTTTTTTATTTTCATAGAAAATGAAATTATTCTTGTTTATTTTTTTAAATATTTTCATAAAAATTCTCGTTATTTTATGTGTATTTTGTATATTTATTTTTTCTACAAATATACGTTCTTTTATCTGAATTTATTTATTGAATTTGAAACGAATTTACCTTATTTTGAATATCTATTTTCATACAAATTAAAATACTTCTGCGTATTTTTGTATATAGTTTTATATAAATTTACGTTATTTTATGTGTATTTTGTATATTTATATTTATACAAATACACATTCTTTTATTGGTATTTTGTATATTTATATTGATGGGAATTTACATTTTTTATGTGTATTTTGTATACATTTTTTATACGTATTGACTTCATTTTATTTTTATTTGTATATATATATATATATATATATATATATATATATATATATATATATATATATATATATATATATATATTTTTTTTTTATAGAAATCTACGTTATTTTATGTGTATTCGTATATATATTTTGAAACAAATTTACATTGTTTTATATGTATTTTGCATATCTATTTCAATACAAATTTACCTTATTGTATGTGTTTTTTATATATTTATTTTAATACAAATTTATTTTTTTTAAGTGTATTTTGGTATATATGGTAAGGTAAATTTGTATTGAAAGAGATATTCCAAAATACATATAAAACAAAGTAAATTTGTTTCAAAATATATATACGAATACACATAAAATAACGTAGATTTCTATAAAAATATATACAAAATACACTTAAAATGAAGTAAATACGTATAAAAAAATGAATACAAAATACACATAAAAATCGTATCAAAATAAATAAACAAAATACCAGTAAAAGAATGTGTATTTGTATAAATATAAATATATAAAATACACAAAAAATATCGTAAATTTGTGTAAAACTATATACAAAAATACACAGAAGTAATTAAATTTGTATGAAAAAATATATACAAAATACAGCTAAAATAAGTTAAATTTGGATTGAAATGTACATACAAAATTCATAAAATAATGTAAATCTGTATAAAAATATTTATACAAATACATATAATAACGTAGATTTGTTTAAATATATATAAACAAAATACACATTAAGTAATGTAAATACGTATAAAAAATATGTACAAAATACACATATAATCATGTAATTCGTATCAAAATAAATAAACAAAACAGCAATAAAATAATGTAAATTTGTGCGAGAAAACATATACAAATAACGCAAATTTCTATAAAAATATATGTACAAAAATGCACATAAAATGAAGTAAATTTGCATAAAAATACATATACAAAACACACACTAAATAATGTAAATGCGTACATAAAATAGACTAAATTTGTATAAAACTATATACAAAAATACTCAAAAATAATTTAAATTTGTTTGAAAAGAAATGTACAAAATACACATAAAATTAGGTAAATTTGTATTGAAATACATATACAAAATACACATCAAATAATGTAAATTTGAATGAAAATATATAAAGAAATACACTTAAAATAACGTAAACTTGTATAAAATATATATGCAAGATACACATTAAATAATGTAAATGTGTATAAAAAAATATATATACGAAAAACAAATAGAATAATGTAAAATCGTATCAAAATAAATACACAGAATATCAATAAAATAATGTAAATTTGTATGAAAATAAAGATGCAAAATTCTCAAAAATTATCGCATTTTTTATAAAAATATATTTACCAAAATACACATAAAATATTTAAATTTGTATTGAAATAAATATAAAAAATGCATATACAGTTAGGTAAATTTGCATTAAAAATGATATTTAAAATTACATATAAAACAATGTAAATTTGTTTCAAAATATATATACGAATACACATAAAATAAAGTAGATTTCTATAGAAATATATATACAAAATACATATGAAATTATGTAAATACGTAAAAAAATATATTTACAAAATACATATCAAATAATGTAAATTCGTGTCAAAATAAATAAACAAAATATCATGAGAAGAATGTGTATTTGTATGAAAATAGATAATAGATAATAAATTTGTATAAAATATATATGCAAGATACACATTAAATAATGTAAATATGTATAAAAAAGTATATACAAAAAACAAATAGAATAATGTAAAATCGTATCAAAATAAATACACCGAATACTAATAAAATAATGTAAATTTGTATGAAAATAAAGATGCAAAATTCCCATAAAATAGCGCATTTCTTATAAAAATATATATACCAAATACACATAAAATATTTAAATTTGTATTTAAATAAATATACAAAATGCACATACAATAAGGTAAATTTGTATTGAAAGAGATATGCAAAAATACATATAAAACAATGTAAATTTGTTTCAAAATATATATACGAATACAAATAAAAAAACGTAGATTTCTATAAAAAATATATACAAAATACACATAAAATTAAGTAAATACGTATAAAAAAAATGTATACAAAATACACATAAAATAATGTAAATTTGAATTAAAATAAATAAACAAAATACCAATCAAAGAATGTGTAATTGGATAAATATAAATATACAAAATACACATACAAAATAAACATAAAATAAGGTAGATTTGTAATAAAATATATGTACAAAATACACATAAAATAATGTAAATTTACATGAAAATATATATACAAATACACATAAAATACCATGAATTTGTATAAAAATATATATTCAAAATAAATATTAAATAATGTAAAAGCGTATAAAAATATATACACACAGTACATATAAAATGAAAATTAAGATGCAAAATACCTATAAAATAACGCATTTTTTATAAAATTATTGATACCAAAATACACATAAAATATTTGAACTTGTATTAAAATAAATATACAAAATGCACATACAATAAGGTAAATTTGTATTGAAATAGATATGCAAAATATATATAAAATAGTGTAAATTTGTTTCAAAATATATATACGAATACACATAAAATAACGTAGATTTCTATAAAAATCTACGTATAAAAAAATGTATACAAAATACACATAAAATAATGTAAATTCGTATAAATGTAAATAAACAATATACCAATAAAAGAATGTGTATTTGTATAAATATAAATATACAAAATGCACATAAAATAACGTAAATTTATATAAAACTATATACATAAAATAACGCAAATTTCTATAAAAATATATGTACAAAAATGAGCATTAAATAAATTTGCATAAAAATATAAATTCGTATCGAATTAAATTAAGAAATACCAATAAAATAATGTAATTTTGTATGAAAATATATATACAAAATAGGTACACATAAAATAACATAAATACAAATACAAATATACACATAAAATAATTTAAAATTGAATGAAATAAATATACAAAATAAACATAAAATAAGGTAAATTTGTAATGAAATATATGAAAAAATACACATAAAATAATATAAATTTGTATGAAAATATATATACAAATACACATTAAATAACATGAATCTGTATAAAATTTGTATCAAAATATACACTTATACACACAATAAAATAAAGTAATTTTTTTTATGAAAATGTATATACAAAATACACATAAAATAATTTAAATACGTAGAAAAATATAAATACAAAAAACACATAAAATAATGTAAATATGTATGAAAATATATAAACAAATACACATAAAATAATGTAAATTTGGATAAAATGTATATACAAAATGAACATTAACTAATGTAAATATGTATAAAAAAAATATATACAAAAATCACATAGAATAATGTTAAACGTATCAAAATAAATAATGAGAATATCAATAAAATAATGTAAACTTGTATGAAAATAAAGATGCAAAATATCCATATAATAACGCATATTTGCATAAAAATATATATATACAAAAAAAAAATATAAAATAATTAAATTTGTATTAAAATAAATGTACAAAATGCACGTACAATAAAGTAAATTTGCATTGAAATAGATATGCAAAATACACATTAATAATGTAAATTTGTATCAAAATATATATACGAATACTCATAAAATAGAGTAAATTTCTATGAAAATATACATACAAAATAGATATAAAAAATACACATATAACTAGTTAAATTTGTATTTAAATACATGTACAAAAAACACATCAAATAATGTACATTTGTATGAAATGAAAACAAATACATTTTATATAAAATATATATACAAAATACACATAGAATAATGTAAAATCATATCAAAATTAATACACAGAATATCAATAAAATAATGTAAATTTGTATGAAAATAAAGATGCAAAATACTCATAAAATAAAGCATATTTTTATAAATATACATATACAAAAATACACATAGATTAATCAAATTTGTATTTAAATTAATATACAAAATGCACATACAATAAGGTAAATTTGTATTGAAAAAATATGCAAAATACACATAAAACAATGTAAATTTGTTTCAAAATATATATACGAATACACATAAAATAACGCAGATTTCTATAGAAATATATATACAAAATACACTTGAAATAATGTAAATACGTATAAAAATATATATACAAAATACACATTAAATAATGTTAATTCGTGTCAAAATATATAAACAAAATATCATGAAAAGAATGTGTATTTGTATATTTTTATAAAAAATGCGTTATTTTATGGGTATTTTACATCTTTATGTTCATGCAAATTTATATTATTTTATTAATATTCTGTGCATTTATTTTGATACGATTTTACATTATTCTATTTGTGTTTTGTATATATTTTTTTATACATATTTACATTATTTATTGTGTATTTTGTATATATATTTCATACAATTTTACGTTATTTTAAGTGTATTTGTTTTCATATTTTCTTTCAAACTTGCATTATTTTATGTGAATTTTGTATATATATTTCAATACAAATTTGCCTAATTTTATGTGTATTTTGCATATCTATTTTCAAACAAATTTAAATAATTTTTGTGTGTTTTTGTATATATTTTTATACAAATTTTAGTTATTTTAAGTGTATTTGTTTATATATTTTCATAAAATTTTTTTTATTTTATTGTGTGTATTCGTATAATTTGATTCAAATTTTATACAAATCTACATTATTTTATGTGCATTTTTACAAATATTTCATTACAAATTTACCTTATTTTATGTTTATTTTGAATATTTATTTCATTCAATTTTAAATTATTTTATGTGTATATATGTATTTGTATTTAGGTTATTTTATGTGTATTTTCTATATATATTTTCATCAAAAATTACATTATTTTATTAGTATTTTGTTAGTTTAATTCGATACGAATTTGGATTATTTCATAAGTATTTTGTATACATATTTTTATACGCATTTACATTATTTAATGTGTTTTTTGTATATTTATTTTTATGCACACAATAAAATAATGTAAATTTTTTTTTAAATATATATACAAAATACACATAAAATAATGTAAATACGTAGAAAAATATATATACAAAATACACAAAAAATAATGTAAACTCGTATCAAAATAAATAAACAAAATTATAATAAAAGATTGTATATTTGTAGGAAAATATATATACAAAATACAAATAAAATAACTAAAATTTGTATAAAAATAAATACAAAAATACACAAAAATAATTTAAATTTGTTTGAAAATATATATGCAAAATACACATAAAGTTAGGCAAATTTGTATTGAAATACATATACAAAATACACATAAAATAATGTAAATTTGTATGAAAATATATAAACAAATACATATAAAATAACGTAAATTTGGATAAAATATATATACAAAATATACATTAAATAATGTAAATATGTATAAAAATATATATACAAAATACACATAGAATAATGTTTAATCGTATCACAATAAATAAACAGAATATCAATAAAATAATTTAAATTTGTATGAAAATAAAGATGCAAAATACCCATATAATAACGCATATATGCATAAAAATATATATACAAAAATACACATGAAATAATTAAATTTGTATTGAAATAAATATACAAAATGCATATACAATAAAGTAAATTTGTATTGACATACATATGCAAAATACACATCAATAATGTAAATTTGTATCAAAATATATATACGAATACACATAAAATAGAGTAAATTTCTATGAAAATATACATACAAAATACATATAAAATGATGTAAATAGTATAAAAATATATATACCAAATACACCTAAAATAATGTAAATTCGTATCAAAATAAACAAACAAAATTCCGATAAAAGAACGTATATTTGTAGGAAAATAAATATACAAAATACACATAAAATAACGAAAATTTGTATAAAAATATATACAAAAACAAACAAAAATAATTTCAATTTTTATGAAAATTGATATACAAAATACACATATAATTAGTTAAATTTGTACAAATTTACACATAAAATAATGAAAATTTGTATGAAATGAAAACAAATACACTTAAAATAAAGTACATTTGTATTAAATATATATACAAAATACATATAGAAAATAATGTAAAATCGTATCAAAATAAATACACAAAATATCAATAAAATAATGTAAATTTTTATGAAAATAAAGATGCAAAATACCAATAAAATAAAGCATATTTTTATAAAAATACATATACATAAATACACATTCAATAATTAAATTTGTAGTAAAATTAATATACAAAATGCACATACAATAAGGTATATTTTTATTTAAAAAATATGCAAAATACACATAAAACAATGTAAATTTGTTTCAAAATATATATACGAATACGCATAAAATAACGCAGATTTCTATAGAAATATATATACAAAATACACATTTCGTATATTTATTTTAATACAAATTCAAATATTTTATGTGTGTTTTGGTATATATATTTTTTATAAAAAATGCGTTATTTTATGGGTATTTTGCATCTTTATTTTCATGCAAATTTATATTATTTTATTAATATTCTGTGTATTTATTTTGATACGATTTTACGTTATTCTATTTGTGTTTTGTATATACTTTTTTATACATATTTACATTATTTAATGTGTATTTTGTATATATATTTCATACAATTTTACGTTATTTTAAGTGTATTTGTTTATATATTTTCTTTCAAACTTACATTATTTTATGTGTATTTTGTATATGTATTTCAATACAAATTTGCCTAATTTTATGTGTATTTTGCATATCTATTTTCAAACAAATTTTTAAAAAATTTGTGTGTTTTTTATATATTTTTATACAAATTTTAGTTATTTTATTTGTATTTTCTATATATATTTTCCTACAAATATACATTCTTTTATTGGAATTTTATCTATATATTCTGATACGAATTTACTTTATTTTATGTGTATTTTGTATTTATATTTTTCTACGTATTTACATTATTTTATGTGTATTTTGTAAATATATTTTCATAAAAATTTACTTTATTTTATTGTGTGTATTCGTATATAATTTGATACAAATTTTATACAAATTCATGTTATTTTATGTGTATTTATATATATATTTTCATACAAATCTACATTATTTTATGTGCATTTTTACATATATTTCATTACAAATTTACCTTATTTTATGTTTATTTTGAATATTTATTTCATTCAATTTTAAGTTATTTTATGTGTATATATGTATTTGTATTTAGGTTATTTTATGTGTATTTTCTATATATATTTTCATCAAAAATTACATTATTTTATTAGTATTTTGTTAGTTTAATTCGATACGAATTTGGATTATTTCATAAGTATTTTGTATACATATTTTTATACGCATTTACATTATTTAATGTGTTTTTTGTATATTTATTTTTATGCAAATTTACTTTATTTTATGTGTATTTGTATAAATATAAATATCCAAAATGCACATAAAATAAGGTAAATTTATATAAAACAATATACAAAGATACACAAAAGTAATTAAATTTGTATGAAAATAGATATACAAAATACACACAAAATAAGCTTAATTTGAATTGAAATATATGTACAAAATACATAAAATAAAGTAAATTTGTATCAAAATAATTTTACAAATGCACATATAATTACGTAAATTTTATATAAAAATATATAAACAAAATACACATTAAATAATGTAATTACGTATAAAAAAATATATACAAAATACACATATAATCATGTAATTCGTATAAAAATAAATAAACAAAATACCAATAAAATAATGTAAATTTTTATGAGAAAACATATACAAAATACACATAAAATAAGTAAATTTATATAAAAATATATGTACAAAAATGCACATAAAATAAATTTGCATTAAAAAATATATACAAAACACACATTACATAATGTAAATGAGTATAAACATATGTATACAAAATACCTATGAAAAAATCCAAATTCGTATCGAGTTAAATAAAGAAAATACCAATAAAATAATGTAATTTTTGATGAAAATATATATAGAAAATACACATAAAATTACGTAAATACAAATACAAATATACACATAAAATAATTTTAAATTGAATGAAATAAATATACAAAATAATCATAAAATAAGGTACATTTGTAATAAAAAATATGTAAAAATACCCGTAAAATAATATAAATTTGTATGAAAATATATATACAAATACACATAAAATAACATGAATTTGTATAAAATTTTTATCAAAATAAATAGGAATACATACAATAAAATAATGTAAATTTTTATTAAAATATATACAAAATACACATAATATAATGTAATTACGTAGAAAAATATATATACAAAATACACATAAAATAATGTAAACTCGTATCAAAATAAATAAACAAAATTATAATAAAAGATTGTATATATGTAGGAAAATGTATATACAAAATACAAATAAAATAACTAAAATTTGTATAAAAATAAATACAAAAATTCACAAAAATAGTTTAAATTTGTTTGAAAATAGATATGCAAAATACACATAAAGTTAGGCAAATTTGTATTGAAATACATATACAAAATACACATAAAATAATGTAAATTTGCATGAAAATATATAAACAAATACACATAAAATAATGTAAATTTGGATAAAATATATATACAAAATATACATTAAATAATGTAAATATGTATAAAAATAGATATACAAAATACACATAGAATAATGTTAAATCGTATCAAAATAAATAAACAGAATATCAATAAAATAGTTTAAATTTGTATGAAAATAAAGATGCAAAATACCCATATAATAACGCATATATGCATAAAAATATATATACAAAAATACACATGAAATAATTAAATTAGTATTGAAATAAATATACAAAATGCATATACAATAAAGTAAATTTGTATTGAAATACATATGCAAAATACATATCAATAATGTAAATTTGTATCAAAATATATATACGAATACACATAAAATAGAGTAAATTTCTATGAAAATATACATACAAAATACATATAAAATGATGTAAATAGTATAAAAATATATATACCAAATACACCTAAAATAATGTAAATTCGTATCAAAATAAACAAACAAAATTCCGTTAAAGAACGTATATTTGTAGGAAAATAAATAAACAAAATAAACATAAAATAACGAAAATTTGTATAAAAATATATACAAAAAAAAACAAAAATAATTTCAATTTTTATGAAAATTGATATACAAAATACACATATAATTAGTTAAATTTGTACAAATTTGTACATGTACAAAATACACATAAAATAATAAAAATTTGTATGAAATGAAAACAAATACACATAAAATAACGTACATTTGTATTAAATATATATACAAAATACACATAGAAAATAATGTAAAATCGTATCAAAATAAATATACAAAATATCAATAAAATAATGTAAATTTGTATGAAAATAAAGACGCAAAATACCAATAAAATAAAGCATATTTTTATAAAAATACATATACATAAATACACATTCAATAATTAAATTTGTAGTAAAATTAATATACAAAATGCACATACAATAAGGTAAATTTTTTTTTTAAATATGCAAAATACACATAAAACAATGTAAATTTGTTTGAAAATATATATACGAATACACATAAAATAACGCAGATTTCTGTAGAAATATATATACAAAATACACTTGAGATGCTGTAAATACGTATAAAAATATATATACAAAATAGACATTAAATAATGTAAATTCGTGTCAAAATAAATAAACAAAATATCAATAAAAGAATTTGTATTTGTATGAAAATAGATATACAAAATACACATACAATAACGTAAATTTGTATAAAACTTTATACAAAAATACACAAAAATAATTTAAATTTGTTTGAAAATAAGTATACAAAATACATATCAAATTACGTAAATTTGTATTGAAATACATTTACAAAATACACATAAAATAATGTAAATTTTAATGAAAATATATAAACAAATACACTTAAAATAACGTAAATTTGTATAAAATATATATACAAAATACACATTAAGTAATGTAAATATGTATAAAAAAATATATACCAAACCCAAATAGAATAATGTAAAATCGTAACAAAATAAATACACAGAATATTAATAAAATAATGTAAATTTGTATGAAAATAAAGGAGCAAAATATCCATAAAATAACGCATTTTTTTAATATATATACCAAAAGACATAAAAAATTAAAATTTGTATTAAAATAAATATACAAAATGCACATACAATAAGGTAAATTTATATTGATTTGCAAAATACATATAAAACAATGTAAAATTTGTTTCAAAAAATATATATATATATACGAATACACATAAAATAACGTAGATTTCTATAAAAAAATATATATACAAAATACACATAAAATGAAGTAAATACGTATAAAAAAATGTACACAAAATACACATAAAATAATGTAAATTCGTATCAAAATAAATAAACTAAATGCCAATAAAAATGTGTATTTGTATAAAATAAATATACAAAATACACATAAAATAACGTAAATTTATATAAACTATATACAAAAATAAAAAATATAAAATTTGTATGAAAATAGATATACAAATATATATATATATATATATATATATATATATATATATATATATATAGATATATATATATATATATATATATATATATATATATATATATATATATATATATATATATATATATATATATATATATATATATATATATATATATATATACAAATACATCAAATAATGTAAATTTGTATCAAAATATTTATACAAAATACACATATAATAAATACGTAAATATATATATATATATATATATATATATATATATATATATATATATATATATATATATATATATATATATATATATATATATATATATATATATATATATATATATATATATATATATAAAAATACACATCAAATAACAAAATTTGTATTAAAATAAATATACAAAATACACATACAATAAGGTAGATTTTTATTGAAATAGATATGCAAAAAACATAAAATAAAGTAAATTTGTATCAAAATATATACGAATACACACAATAAAATAACGTAAATTTTATGAAAATATATATACAAAATACACATTAAATAATGTAAATACATAGAAAAATATATACAAAATACACATAAAATAATGTAAATTCGTATCAAAATAAATAAACAAAATTTCCTCTAAAAGAATGTATATTTGTAGGAAAATATATATACAAAATACAAATAAAATAACAAAATTTGTATAAAAATATATACAAAAATACACAAATTTTTTTTAAATTTGTTGGAAATAGATATGCAAAATACACATGAAATTAGGCAAATTTTTATTGAAATACATATACAAAATACACATCAAATAATGTAAATTTGTATGAAACTATATAAACAAATTCACATAAGATAACGTAAATTTCCATAAAATATATGTACAAAATATACATTAAATAATGTAAATATGTCTAAAAATATGTATACAAAATACACAGAATAACGTAAAATCGTATCAAAATAAATAAACAGACTATCAATAAAATAATGTAAATTTGTATGAAAATAAAGATGCAAAATACCCATATAATAACGCATATATGTTTAAAAATATATATACAAAAATACACATAAAATAATTAAATTTGTATCAAAATAAATATACAAAAGGCACATACAATAAAGAAAATTTGTATTGAAACAGATATGCGAATTACACATAAATAATGTAAATTTGTATCAAAATATATATACGAATACACATAAAATAGAGTAAATTTCTATAAAAATATATATTGAAAATACATATAAAATTATGTAAATAAGTATAAAAATATATATATCAAATACACCTAAAATAATGAAAATTCGTATCAAAATCAATAAACAAAATTTCGATAAAAGAACGTACAAATTTACACTATTTTATATGTATTTTGTACATGTATTGAAATACAAATTTAACTAATTATATGTGTATTTTGTATATCTATTTTCATACAAATTGAAATCTGTTTTTTTGTTTTTTTTTTGTATATATTTTTATTCAAATTTTCGTAATTTTATGTGTATTTTTGTATATTAATTTCCTACAAATATACGTTCTTTTATCGAAATTTCGTTTATTTATTTTGATACGAATTTTCATTTTTTTAGGTGTATTTGATGTATATATTTTTATACTTATTTACATAATTTTATATGTATGTTGAATATATATTTTCATAGAAATTTACTCTATATGTATATACAAAAAAACACAACAATAATTTAAATTTGTTTGAAAATAAATATACAAAATACACATAAAACTAGGTAAATTTGTATTGAAATACATAATTATACAAAATACACTTAAAATAATGTAAATTTGAATGAAATTATATAAACAAATACACTTAAAATAACGTTAATATGTATAAAATATATATAAAAATACACATTAAATAATGAAAATATGTATAAAAAAATATATACAAAAGACAAATAGTATAATATAAAATCGTATCAAAATATATACACAGAATATTAATAAAATAATGTACATTTGTATGAAAACTAAGATGCAAAATACCTATAAAATAACGCATTTTTTTAAAAATTATATATACCAAAATACACATAAAATATTTGAATTTGTATTAAAATAAATATACAAAATGCACATACAATAAGGTAAATTTGTATTGAAATAGATATGCAAAATACATATAAAACAATGTAAATTTGTTTCAAAATATATATACGAATACACATAAAATAACGTAGATTTCTATAAATATATATATACAAAATACAAATAAAATTAAGTAAATACGAATCAGAAATGTATACAAAATACACATAAAATAATGTAAATTCGTATAAATATAAATAAACAAAATACCAATATATGTACAAAATACACATAAAATAATGTAAATTTATATGGAAATATATATACAAATACACATAAAATACCATGAATTTGTATAAAATTACATATTCAAAATAAATATTAAATAATGTAAATGCGTATAAAAATATATATACAAAGTACATATAAAATAATACAAATTTAATTATTCTATGTGTATTTTTGTATATGTATTTTCATAAAAAAATGCTTTATTTTATGAGTATTTTGCATCTTTATTTTCATACAAATTTACATTATTTTATTGATATTCTGTGTATTTATTTTGTATATATATTTCATACAAATGAACGTTATTTTATGTGAATTTGTTTTCATTTCATACAAATTTACATTATTTTATGTGTATTTTGTACATGTATTTAAATGCAAATTTAACTAATTATGTATATTATGTATTTTCATACAAATCGAAATTAATTTTGTGTAATTTAGTATATATTTTTATTAAAATTTTCGTAATATTATGTGTATTTTCTATATTTATTTTCCTTCAAATATACGTTCTTTTATCGGAATTTTGTTTATTTATTTTGATACGAATTTTCATTATTTTAGGTGTATTTGATATATATATTTTTATACTTATTTACATAATTTTTTATGTATTTTGAATATATATTTTCATAGAAATTTACTCTATATGTATATACAAAAAAACACAAAAATAATTTAAATTTGTATGAAAATAAATATACAAAATACACATAAAATTAGGTAAATTTGTATTTAAATACATATACAAAATACACTTAAAATAATGTAAATTTGAATGAAATTATATAAACAAATACACTTGAAATAACGTTAATTTGTATAAAATATATATAAAAAATACACATTAAATAATGAAAATATGTATAAAAAAATATACACAAAATACAAATAGTATAATATAAAATCGTATCAAAATATATACACAGAACATTAATAAAATAATGTACATTTGTATGAAAACTAAGATGCAAAATACCTATAAAATAACGCATTTTTTATAAAATACACATAAAATATTTGAATTTTTATCGAAATAAATATACAAAATGCACATACAATAAGGTAAATTTGTATTGAAATAGATATGCAAAATACATATAAAACAATGTAAATTTGTTTCAAAATATATATACGAATACACATAAATATATATATCTATCTATATATATATATATATATATATATATCTATAGATATATATATATATATATATATATATATATATATATATATATATATATATATATAGATATATATATATATATATATATATATATATATATATATATATATATATATATATATATATATATATATACAAAATACAAATAAAATTAAGTAAATACGAATCAAAAATGTATACAAAATACACATACAATAATGTAAATTCGTATGAATATAAATAAACAAAATACCAATACGAGAATGTGTATTTGTATAAATATAAATATACAAAATGCACATAAAATAACATAAATTTGTATAAAACTATATACAAAAATACACAGAAGTAATTAAATTTGTATGAAAATAGATATACAAAATACACACAAAATAAGCTAAATTTGAATTGAAATATATATACAAAATACATAAAATAAAGTAAATTCGTTTCAAAATATTTTTAACAAATACACATATAATAACGTATATTTGTAAAAAAAATATATAAACAAAATACACATTAAGTAATGTAAATACGTATAAAAAAATATTTACAAAATACATAAATAATCAAGTCATTCGTATCAAAATAAATAAACAAAAAACTAATTAAATAATGTAAATTTGTATGAGAAAACATATACAATATAAACATAAAATAACATTTTAAGTTTCTATAAAAATATATGTACAAAAATGCACATAAAAATTTACATTATTTGATATGTATTTTGTACATGTATTTAAAGACAAATTTAACTAATTATATGTGTATTTTGTATATCTATTTTCAAACAAATTGAAATTATTTTTGTTTTTTTTGTATAAATTTTTATACAAATTTTCGTTATTTTATGTATATTTTGTATATTTATTTTCCTACAATTATACGTTCTTCCATCGGAATTTTGTTTATTTATTTTGATACGAATTTACATTATTTTAGGTGTATTTGGTATATATATTTTTTACTATTTACATAAGTTTATGTGTATTTTGTATGTATATTTTCATAGAAATTTACTCTATTTTATGTGTATTCGTATATATATTTTGATACAAATTTACATTATCGATTTGTATTTTACATATCTATTTCAATACAAATTTACTTTGTTGTATGTTTATTTCAATATAGATTTAATTATTTCATGTGTATTTTTGTATATATATTTTTATGCAAATATGCGTTATTATGTGGGTATTTTGCATCTTTATTTTCATACAAATTTACATTATTTAATTGATATTCTCTTTATTTATTTTGATACGATTTAACATTATTCTATGTGTACTTTTTATATATATTTTTATACATATTTACATTATTTAATGTATATTTTGTATTTATATTTTACTGAAATTTACGCTATTTTATGTGTATTTGTTTATATATTTTCATACAAATTTACATAGTTTTATACAAATTTACGTTATTTTATGTGTATTTTGTATATGTATTTTCATACAAATACACATTCTTTTATTGATATTTTGTTTATTTATTTTGACACGAATTTACATTTTTTAATGTCTATTTTGTATATATATTTTTATACGTATTTACAGCATCTCAAGTGCATTTTGTATATATATTTCTATAGAAATCTACGTTATTTATGTGTATTCGTATATATATATTGAAACAAATTTACATTGTCTTATGTGTATTTTGCATATTTTAAAAAAATAATTACCTTATTGTATGTGCATTTTGTATATTACTTTTAATACAAATTTAATTATTGAATGTGTATTTTTGTATATATATTTTTATAAAAATATGCTTAATTTTATGGGTATTTTGCACCTTTATTTTCATACAGATTTACGTTATTTTATTGATATTCTGTGTATTTATTTTGATACGATTTTACATTATTCTATGTGTATTTTTTATATATATTTTATACAAATGTACGTTATTTTATGTGTATTTGTTTTAATTTCTTACAAATTTACATTATTTTATGTGTATTTTGTACATGTATTTAAAGACAAATTTAACTAATTATATGTGTATTTTGTATATCTATTTTCATACAAATTGAAATTATTTTTGTTTACTTTTTTATATATTTTCATACAAATTTTCGTTATTTTATGTGTATTTTGTATATTTATTTTTCTACAAATATACGTTCTTTTATCTGAATTTTGTTTATTGAATTTGATACGAGTTTACCTTATTTTGTATATCTATTTTCATACAAATTTAATTACTTCTGTGTATTTTTGTATATAGTTTTATATAAATTTACGTTATTTTATGTGTATTTTGTATATTTATATTTAAACAAATACACATTCTTTTATTGGTATTTTGTTTATTTTTTTGATACGAATTTACATTATTTTATGTGTATTTTGTATACATATTTTTATACGTATTTACTTCATTTTGTGTGTATTTTGTATATATATTTTTATAGAAATCTACGTTATTTTATGTGTATTCGTATATATATTTTGAAACAAATTTACATTGTTTTATATGTATTTTGCATATCTATTTCAATACAAATTTACCTTATTGTATGTGTTTTTTGTATATTTATTTTAATACAAATTTAATTTTTTGATGTGTATTTTGGTATATATATTTTTATAAATAAAAAAATGCGTTATTTTATGGGTATTTTGCCTCTTTATTTTCATACAAATTTACATTATTTTATTAATATTCAAAATACACATAAAATGAAGTAAATACGTATAAAAAAAATGAATACAAAATATACATAAAAATCGTATCAAAATAAATAAACAAAATACCAGTAAAAGAATGTGTATTTGTATAAATATAAATATACAAAATACACATAAAATATCGTAAATTTGTATAAAACTATATACAAAAATACACAGAAGTAATTAAATTTGTATGAAAATATATATACAAAATACAGCTAAAATAAGCTAAATTTGAATTGAAATGTACATACAAAATACATAAAATAATGTAAATCTGTATAAAAATATTTATACAAATACATATAATAACGTAGATTTGTTTAAAAATATATAAACAAAATACACATTAAGTAATGTAAATACGTATAAAAAATATGTACAAAATACATATATAATCATGTAACTCGTATCAAAATAAATAAACAAAATAGCAATAAAATAATGTAAATTTGTATGAGAAAACATTTACAAATAACGCAAATTTCTATAAAAATATATGTACAAAAATGCACATAAAATAAAGTAAATTTGCAAAAAAATATATATACAAAACACACACTAAATAATGTAAATGCGTACATAAAATAACCTAAATTTGTATAAAACTATATACAAAAATACACAAAAATAATTAAAATTTGTTTGAAAAGAAATATACAAAATACACATAAAATTAGGCAAATTTGTATTGAAATACAAATACAAAATACACATCAAATAATGTAGATTTGAATGAAAATATATAAACAAATACACTTAAAATAACGTAAATTTGTATAAAATATATATGCCAGATACACATTAAATAATGTAAATGTGTATAAAAAATATATATACAAAAATCAAATAGAATAATGTAAAATCGTATCAAAATAAATACACAGAATATCAATAAAATAATGCAAATTTGCATGAAAATAAAGATGCAAAATTCCCAAAAATTTTCGCATTTTTTATAAAAATATATTTACCAAAACACACATAAAATATTTAAATTTGTATTGAAATATATATACAAAATGCATATACAGTAAGGTAAATTTGTATTGAAAGAGATATTCAAAAATACATATAAAACAATGTAAGTTTGTTTCAAAATATATATACGAATACACATAAAATAAAGTAGATTTCTATAAAAATATATATACAAAATACATATGAAATTATGTAAATACGTATAAAAATATATATACAAAATACATATCAAATAATGTAAATTCGTGTCAAAATAAATATACAAAATATCATGAAAAGAATGTGTATTTGTATGAAAATAGATAATAGATAATAAATTTGTATAAAATATATATGCAAGATACACATCAAATAATGTAAATATGTATAAAAAAATATATACAAAAAACAAATAGAATAAGGTAACATCGTATTAAAATAAATACACCGAATATTAATAAAATAATGTAAATTTGTATGAAAATAAAGATGCAAAATTCCCATAAAATAGCGCATTTCTTATAAAAATATATATACCAAAATACACATAAAATATTTAAATTTGAATTGAAATAAATATACAAAATGCACATACAATAAGGTAAATTTGTATTGAAAGAGATATGCAAAAATACATATAAAACAATGTAAATTTGTTTCAAAATATATATACGAATACAAATAAAAAAAACGTAGATTTCTATAAAAATATATATACAAAATACACATAAAATTAAGTAAATACGTATAAAAAAATGTATACAAAATACACATAAAATAATGTAATTTCTAATTAAAATAAATGTAAATTTGAATGAAAATATATAAACAAATACACTTAAAATAACGTAAATTTGTATAAAATATATATGCAAGATACACATTAAATAATGTAAATGTGTATAAAAAAATATATACAAAAAACAAAAAGAATAATGTAAAATCGTATCAAAATAAATACACAGAATATCAATAAAATAAAGTAAATTTGTATGAAAATAAAGATGCAAAATTGCCAAAAATTATCGCATTCTTTATAAAAATATATATACCAAAATACACATAAAATATTTAAATTTGTATTGAAATAAATATAGAAAATGCATATACAGTAAGGTAAATTCGAATTAAAAGATATATTCAAAAATACATATAAAACAATGTAAATTTGTTTCAAAATATATATACGAATACACATAAAATAAAAGTAGATTTCTATAGAAATATATATACAAAATACATATGAAATTATGTAAATACGTATAAAATTATATAAACAAAATACATATCAAATAATGTAAATTCGTGTCAAAATAAATAAACAAAATATCATGAAAAGAATGTGTATTTGTATGAAAATAGATAACAGATAATAAATTTGTATAAAATATATATGCAAGATACACATTAAATAATGTAAATATGTATAAAAAAGTATATACAAAAAACAAATAGAATAATGTAAAATCGTATCAAAATAAATACACCGAATATTAATAAAATAATGTAAATTTGTATGAAAATAAAGATGCAAAATTCCCATTAAATAGCGCATTTCTTATGAAAATATATATACCAAAATACACATAAAATATTTAAATTTGTATTGAAATAAATATACAAAATGCACATACAATAAGGTAAATTTGTATTGAAAGAGATATGCAAAAATACATATAAAACAATGTAAATTTGTTTCAAAATATATATACGAATACAAATAAAAAAACGTAGATTTCTATAAAAATATATATACAAAATACACATAAAATTAGGTAAATACGTATAAAAAAATGTATACAAAATACACATAAAATAATGTAAATTCGAATTAAAATAAATAAACAAAATACCAATAAAAGAATGTGTATTTGGATAAATATAAATATACAAAATACATATACAAAATAAACATAAAATAAGGTAGATTTGTAATAAAATATATGTACAAAATACACATAAAATAATGTAAATTTATGAAAATATATATACAAATACACATAAAATACCATGAATTTGTATAAAAATATATATTCAAAATAAATATTAAATAATGTAAAAGCGTATAAAAATATATATACTAAGTACATATAAAATAATGTAAATTCGTATCAATATAAATCAACAAAACACCAATAAAATAATATATATTTGAATGAAAATAAATTTACAAAATACACATAACATAATTAAAATTTGTATTAAAATATATACAAAAATACATAGAAATAATTTGAGTTTGTATGAAAATAGATATACAAAATATACATAAAACTAGGTAAATTTCTTTTGAAATGTATATACAAAATAGCCATAAAATATTGTAAATTTGTCTCAAAATATATAAACAAATACACATAAAATAACGTAAATTTGTATGAAAAATATATATACAAAATACACATAGAATAATGTCAATTCGTATCAAAATGAATGAGCAGAATATCAATAAAATAATGTAAATTTGTATGAAAATAAAGATGCTAAATACCCAAAAAATAAAGCAAATGTTTATAAAAATACAGATACAAAAATACACATCGAATAGTTAAATTTGTATAAAAATTAATATACAAAATGCGTATATAATAAGATAAATGTGTATTGAAAAAATATGCAACATACACGTTTACTCATACAAATTTATATTATTTTATTGGTATTTTGTTTATTTATTTTGATACGAATTACATGATTATATGTGTATTTTGTACACATTTTTTTTATACGTATTTATATTATTTAATGTGTATTTTGTTTATATATTTTCATACAAATTTACGTTATTATATGTGTATTTGTATAAATATTTTGATACAAATTTACTTTATTTCATGTATTTTGTATATATATTTCAATTCAAATTTAGCTTATTTTGTGTGTATTTTGAATATATTTTCATACAAATTTAATTACTTCTGTGTATTTTTGTATATAGTTTTATATAAATTTACGTTATTTTATGTGTATTTTCTATATTTATATTTATACAAATACACATTCTTTTATTGGTATATATTTTTTTTTTTTTTTATACGAATTTACATTATTTTATGTGTATTTTGTATACATTTTTTATACGTATTTACTTCATTTTATGTGTATTTTGTATATATATTTTTATAGAAATCTACGTTATTTTATGTGTATTCGTATACATATTTTGAAACAAAATTTACATTGCTTTATATGTATTTTGCATATCTATTTCAATACACATTTACCTTATTGTATGTTTTTTATATATCTATTTTAATACAAATCTAATTTTGGTATATATATTTTTATAAATAAAAAAAATGCGTTATTTTATGGGTATTTTTGCCTCTTTATTTTCATACAAATTTACATTATTTTATTAATATTCTCTGTATTCATTTTGATACGATTTTACATTATTCTATTTGTGTTTTGTATATATTTTTTTATACAAATCTTCGTTATTTTAAGTGTATTTGTTTATGTATTTTCATTCAAATTTACATTATTTTATGTGAATTTTGTATATGTATTTCCATACAAATTTACCTAATTTTATGTGTATTTTGTATATTTATTTTCATACAAATTTAAAATATTTTTGTGTATTTTTGTATATAGTTTGATACAAATTTAGGTTATTTTATGTGTATTTTGAATATCTATTAAATATATATATATACAAAATACATATGAAATTATGTAAATACGTATAAAAATATATATACAAAATACATATCAAATAATGTAAATTCGTGTCAAAATAAATAAACAAAATATCATGAAAAGAATGTGTATTTGTATGAAAATAGATAATAGATAATAAATTTGTATAAAATATATATGCAAGATACACATTAAATAATGTAAATATGTATAAAAAAAGTATATACAAAAAACAAATAGAAGAATGTACAATCGTATCAAAATAAATACACCGAATATTAATAAAATAATGTAAATTTGTATGAAAATAAAGATGCAAAATTCCCATAAAATAGCGCATTTCTTATAAAAATATATATACCAAAATACACATAAATTTTTAAATTTGTATTGAAATAAATATACAAAGTGCACATACAATAAGGTAAATTTGTATTGAAAGAGATATGCAAAAATACATATAAAACAATGTAAATTTGTTTCAAAATATATATACGAATACAAATAAAAAATGTAGATTTCTATAAAAATATATATACAAAATTCACATAAAATTAAGTAAATACGTATAAAAAAATGTATACAAAATACACATAAAATAATGTAAATTCGAATTAAAATAAATAAACAAAATACCAATAAAAGAATGTGTATTTTGATAAATATAAATATACAAAATACACATACAAAATAAACATAAAATAAGGTAGATTTGTAATAAAACATATGTACAAAATACACATACAATAATGTAAATTTATATGAAAATATATATACAAATACACATAAAATACCATGAATTTGTATAAAAATATATATTCAAAATAAATATTAAATAATGTAAGAGCGTATAAAAATATAAAATGAAAAATAAGATGCAAAATACCTATAAAATAACGTATTTTTTATAAAATTATTGATACCAAAATACACATAAAATATTTGAACTTGTATTAAAATAAATATACAAAATGCACATACAATAAGGTAAATTTGTATTGAAATAGATATGCAAAATACATATAAAATAATGTAAATTTGTTTGAAAATATATATACGAATACACATAAAATAACGTAGATTTCTATAAAAATACATATACAAAATACACATAAAATTAAGTAAATACATATAAAAAAATGTATACAAAATACACATAAAGTAATGTAAATTCGTATAAATGTAAATAAACAATATACCAATAAAAGAATGTGTATTTGTATAAATATAAATATACAAAATGCACATAAAATAACGTAAATTTATATAAAACTATATACATAAAATAACGCAAATTTCTATAAAAATATATGTACAAAAATGAACATTAGATAAATTTGCATAAAAATATATATACACAAAACACAGAAGATAATGTAAATGAGTATAAATATATGTATACAAAATACCTATGAAATAATCTAAATTCGTATCGAATTAAATTAAGAAATACCAATAAAATAATGTAATTTTGGATGAAAATATATATACAAAATACACATAGAATAACCTAAATACAAATACAAATATACACATAAAATAATTTAAAATTGAATGAAATAAATATACAAAATAAACATAAAATAAGGTAAATTTGTAATGAAATATATGAAAAAATACACATAAAATAATATAAATTTGTATGAAAATATATATACAAATACACATTAAATAACATGAATTTGTATAAAATTTGTATCAAAATATATACTTATACACACAATAAATTAACGTAATTTTTTTATGAAAATGTATATACAAAATACACATAAAATAATTTAAATACGTAGAAAAATATATATACAAAAAACACATAAAATAATGTAAATATGTAGGAAAATATATAAACAAATACACATAAAATAATGTAAATTTGGATAAAATATATATACAAAATGAACATTAAATAATGTAAATATATATATAAAAAAAAATATACAAAAAACACATAGAATAATGTTAAATCGTATCAAAATAAATAAAGTGAATATCAATAAAATAATGTAAATTTGTATGAAAATAAAGATGCGAAATATCCATATAATAACGCATATTTGCATAAAAATATATATACAAAAATACATATAAAATAATTAAATTTGTATTAAAATAAATATACAAAATGCACGTACAATAAAGTAAATTTGTATTGAAATAGATATGTAAAATACACATTAATAATGTAAATTTGTATCAAAATATATATACGAATACTCATAAAAAAGAGTAAATTTCTATGAAAATATACATACAAAATAGATATACAAAATACACATACTAATAGTTAAATTTGTATTTAAATACATGTACAAAAAACACATAAAATAATGTAGATTTGTATGAAATGAAAACAAATACATTTTATATAAAATATATATACAAAATACACATAGAATAATGTAAAATCATATCAAAATAAATACACAGAATATCAATAAAATAATGTAAATTTGTATGAAAATAAAGATGCAAAATACCCATAAAATAAAGCATATTTTTATAAAAATACATATACAAAAATACACATAGATTAATCAAATTTGTATTAAAATGAATATACAAAATGCACATACAATAAGGTAAATTTGTATTAAAAAAATATGCAAAATACACATAAAAATATGTAAATTTGTTTCAAAATATATATACGAATACACATAAAATAACGCAGATTTCTAAAGAAATATATATACAAAATACACTTGAAATAATGTAAATACGTATAAAATATATATACAAAATACACATTAAATAATGTTAATTCGTGTCAAAATAAATAAACAAAATATCATGAAAAGAATGTGTATTTGTATGAAAATAGATATACAAAATACACATAAAATAACCTAAATTTGTATAAAACTATATACAAAAATACACAAAAATAATTTAAACTTGTATGAAAATAAATATACAAAATACATATAAAATTAGGTAAATTTGTATTGAAATACATATACAAAATACACATAAAATAATGTAAATTTGAATGAAAATATATAAACATATAGACTTAAAATAACGTAAATTTTTATCAAATATATATTCAAAGAACACATTAAATAATGTAAATATGTATAAAAAAATATATACAAAACACAAATAAAATAATGTAAAATCGTATCAAAATAAATACAGAAAATGTTAATAAAATAATGTAAATTTGTATGAAAATTAAGATGGAAAATACCCATAAAATAACGCATTTTTTATAAAAATATATATACGAAAAAACATAAAATATTTGATTTTGTATTAAAATAAATAGATATACAAAATACACATAAAATAAGCTAAATTTGAATTGAAATATATATACAAAATACATAAAATAATGTAAATTTGTATCAAAATACTTATACAAATACACATATAATAACGTAAATTTGTATAAAAATATATAAACAAAATACACATTAAATAATGTAAATACGTATAAAAAATGTACAAAATACACAAATAATCATGTAATTCGTATCAAAATAAATAGACAAAATACCAATAAAATAATGTAAATTTCTATGAGAAAACATATACAAAATACACATAAATAACGCAAATATCAAAAAAAATATATATAATATAATATATTTTTATACATATTTAAAATATTTAATGTATATTTTGTATATATATTTTATCCAAATTTACGTTATTTTATATGTATTTGTTTATATATTTTCATACAAATTTACATTATTTTATGTGAGTTTTGTATATGTATTTCAATACAAATTTGCCTAACTTTAAGTGTATTTTGCATATCTATTTTCAAACAAATTTAAATTATTTTTGTTTTTTTTGGTATATATTTTTATACAAATTTTAGTTATTTTATTTGTTTTTTGTATGTATATTTTCCTACAAATATACATTCGTTTATTGGAATTTTGTGTATTTAGTTTTTTACGAATTTACATTATTTTATGTGTATTTTGTATATATATTTTTCTACGTATTTAAATTATTTTATGTGTATTTTATATATACATTTTCATAAAAATTTACGTTATTTTATTGTGTGTATTCGTATATATTTTGAAACAAATTTATTCAAATTAATGTTATTTTATGTGTATTTGTATATATATTTTCATAAAAATTTATATTATTTTATGTGTATTCTTACTTACATTTTATTACAAATTTACCTTATTTTATGTTTATTTTGTATATTTATTTCATTCAATATAATCAAATTTAAATTTATTGTATATGCATTTTGTATATTAATTTTAATACAAATTTAATTATTCTATGTGTGTTTTTCTATATGTATTTTTATAAAAATATGCTTTATTTTATAGGTATTTTGCATCTTTATTTTCATACAAATTTACGTTATTTTATTGATATTCTGCTCATTCATTTTGATACGATTTGACATTATTCTATGTGTATTTTGTATATATTTTTCATACAAATTTACGTTATTTTATGTGTATTTGTTTATATATTTTGACACATTTACAATATTTTATGGGTATTTTGTATATATATTTCAAAAGAAATTTACCTAGTTTTATGTGTATTTTGAATATCTATTTTCATACAAACTCAAATTATTTTGATGTATTTTTTATATATTTCAATACAAATTTTAGTTAGGTTATGTGTTTTTTGTAAATCTATTTTTATTCAAATGTAAATTGTTTTATTGGTATTTTGTTGATTTATATTGATACGAATTTACATTATTTTATATGTACTTTGTATATATATTTTTATACGCATTTACATCATTTAATATTTATTTTGAAAATATAATTTTATTCAAATTCAGGGTATTTTATGTGTATTTGTATATATATTTTCATATAAATTTACATTATTTTATGTGTATTTTGTACATATATTTCATTACAAATTTACCTTATTTTATTTTTATTTTGTATGTGTATTTTGTACATTTATATTTATACAAATACACATTCTTTTATTGGTATTTTGTTTATTTATTTTGTTTCGAATTTACATTATTTTATGTGTATTTTGTTTAAATTTTTTTTTACGTATTAACTTAATTTTATGTTTATTTTGTATATGTATTTTTATAGAAATCTACGTTATTTTATGTGTATTCGTACATATATTTTGAAACAAATTTACATTGTTTTATATGTACAATAAGGTAAATTTGTATTGAAATAGATATGCAAAATACATATAAAGCAATGTAAATTTGTTTCAAAATATGTATACGAATACACATAAAATAACGTAGATTTCTATAAAAATGTATATACAAAATACACATAAAATGAAGTAAATACGTATAAAAAATGTATACAAAATACATATAAAATAATGTAAATTCGTATCAAAATAAATATACAAAATACCAATAAAAGAATGTGTATTTGTATAAATATAAATATACAAATACACATTAAATAACGTAAATTTATATAAAACTATATACAAAAATACACAGAAGTAATTAAATTTGTATGAAAATATATACAAAATACACACAAAATAAGCTAAATTTGAAATGAAATATATATACAAAATACATAAAATAAAGTAAATTTGTATCGAAATATTTATACAAATACACATATAATAACGTTTATTTGTATGAAAATATATAAACAAAATACACATTAAATAATGTAAATACGTATAAAAAAATGTGTACAAAATACACATATAATCATGTAATTCGTATCAAAATAAATAAACAAAATACCAATAAAATAATATAAATTTGTATGAGTAAACGTGTATAAATATAAATGTACAAAATACACATACAAAATAAACATAAAATAAGGTAAATTTGTAATGAAATATATGTACAAAATACACATAAAATAATGTAAATTTATATGAAAATATATATACAAATACACATAAAATACCATGAATTTGTATAAAATTATATTCAAAATAAATATTAAATAATGTAAATGCGTATAAAAATATATTTAAAAAGTACATATAAAATAATGTAAATTCGTATCAATATAAATCAACAAAATACCAATAAAATAATATATATTTGAATGAAAATAGATTTACAAAATACACATAACATAACTAAAATTTGTATTGAAATATATACAAAAATACATAAAAATAATTTGTTTGTATGAAAATAGATATTCAAAATACATATAAAACTAGGTAAATTTCTTTTGAAATATATATACAAAATACCCATAAAATTTTGTAAATTTGTGTCAAAATATATAAACAAATACACATAAAATAACGTAAATTTGTATGAAAAATATATACAAAATACACATAGAATAATGTCAAATCATATCAAATGAATAAGCAGAATATCAATAAAATAACGTAAATTTGTATGAAAATAAAGATGCAAAATACCCATAAAATAAAGCATATTTTTATAAAAATACATATACAAAAATACATATAGAATAATTAAATTTGTAATAAAATTAATATACAAAATGCATATACAATAAGGTAAATTTGTATTGAAAAAATATGCAAAATACACATAAAAGTGCAAATTTGTTTAAAAATCTATATACGAAGACACATAATATAACGTAGATTTCTATAGGAATATATATACAAAATACACATGAAATAATGTAAATACGTATAAAAATATATATACAAAATACACATTAAATAATTTAAATTCTCGTCAAAATAAATAAACAAAATATCAATAAAAGAATGTGTATTTGTAAGAAAAGAGATATACAAAATACTCATCAAATAACCTAAGTTTGTATAAAACTATATACAAAAATACACAAAAATAATTTAAATTTGTATGAAAATAAATATACAAAATACACATAAAATTAGGTAATTTGTATTGAAATACATATACAAAATACATATAAAATAATGGAAATTTGAATGAAAATATATAAACTTATACACTTAAAATAACGTAAATTTGTATCAAATATATATACAAAATACTAATTAAATAATGTAAATATGAATAAAAAAATATATACAAAACACAAATAGAATAATGTAAAATCGTATCAAAATAAATACACAGAATATTAATTAAATAATGTAAATTTGTTTGAAAATAAAGATGCAAAATAGCCATAAAATAACGCATTTTTTATAAAAATATATATACCAAAATACACATAAAATATTTAAATTTGTATTAAAATAATTATAAAAAATGCACATACTGTAAGGTAAATTTGTATTGAAATAGATATGCAAAATACATATAAAACAATGTAAATTTGTTTCAAAATATATATACGAATACACATAAAATAACGTTGATTTCTATAAAAATATATACAAAATACACATAAAATGAAGTAAATGCGTATAAAAAAAATGAATACAAAATACACATAAAAATCGTATCAAAATAAATAAACAAAATACCAGTAAAAGAATGTGTATTTGTATAAATATAAATATACAAAATACACATAAAATATCGTAAATTTGTATAAAACTATATACAAAAATACACAGAACAAATACACATTCTTTTATTGGTATTTTGTTTATTTATTTTGTTTCGAGTTTATATTATTTTATGTGAATTTTGTTTACATTTTTTTATACGTATTTACCGAATTTTATGGGTATTTTGTACATATATTTTTATAGAAATCTACGTTATTTTATGTGTATTCGTATATATATTTTGAAACAAATATTATCTATTATTATATATTTCTATAGAAAACTACGTTATTTTATGTTTATTCGTATATATATTTTGAAACAAATTTACACTGTTTTATTTGTATTTTGCGTTTTTTTTTTTCAATACAAATTTACCTTATTGTATGTGTGCATTTTGTATATTAATTTTAATACAAATTTAATTATTATATGTGTATTTTTGTATATGTATTTAAAAAAAAAATGCTTTATCTTATGGGTATTTTGCATCTTTATTTTCATGCAAATTTAAATTATTTTATTGATATTCTGTGTACTTATTTTGATACGATTTTACATTATTCTATGTATAACAAAAATAAATACCGAATACACAAAAATAGATATGCAAAATACATATTAACAATGTAAATTTGTTTCAAAATATATATGCGAATACACATGAAATAAGGTAGATTTCTATAAAAATATATATACAAAATACATATAAAATTAAGTAAATACGTATAAAAAATGTACACAAAATACACATAAAATATTGTAAATTAGTATCAAAATAAATAAACAAAATACCAATAAAAGAATGTGTATTTGTATAAATATATATATACAAAATACACATTCAATAATATAAATTTGTTTAAAACTATACAAAATACACATGAAATGATGTAAATACGTATAAAAATATATATACAAAATACACATTAAATAATGTAAATTCGCGTCAAAATAAATAAACAAAATATCAATAAAAGAATGTGTATTTGTATGAAAATACATATACAAAATATATATAAAATAACCTAAATTTGTATCAAACTATATACAAAAATACACAAAAATATTTTAATTTGTATGAAAATAAATATACAAAATACATATAAAATTAGGTAAATTTGTATTGAAACACATACACAAAATACACATAAAATAATGTAAATTTGAATGAAAATACATAAACAAATACACTTAAAATAACGTAAATTTGTATAAAAAAATATGTACTAAACACAAATAGAATAATGAAAAATCGTATCAAAATATATACACAGAATATTAATAAATTAATGTAAATTTGTATGAAATTAAAGAAGCAAAATACCCACAAAATAACGCATTTTTTTTTATTTATAAAAATATGTATACCAAAATACACATGAAAAAATTAAATTTCTATTAAAATAAATATACAAAAAACACATACAATAAGGTAAATTTGTATTGAAATAGATATGCAAAAAACATATAAAACAATGTAAATTTGTTTCAAAAAATATATACGAATACACATAAAATAACGTAGATTTCTATAAAAATATATCTACAAAATACACATAAAATGAAGTAAATACGTGTTAAAAAAAGTATACAAAAAACACATAAAATAATGTAAATTCGTATCAAAATAAATAAACAAAATACCAATAAAAGAATGTGTATTTGTATAAATATAGATATACAAAATACACATAAAATAACGTAAATTTATATAAAACTATATACAAAAATTCACAGAAGTAATTAAATTTGTTTGAAAATATATACAAAATACACACAAATAAGGTAAATTTGAATTGAAATATATATACAAAATACACATATTTTGCATATCTATTTTCAAACAAATTTAAATTATTTTTGTGTATTTTTGTATATACTTATTTTTGTTATACATAGAATAAAGTAAAATCGTATCAAAATAAGTACACAGAATATCAATAAAATAATTTAAATTTATATGAAAATAAAGATGCAAAATACCCATAAGATAAAGCATATTTTTTTTTTTAATACATATAAAAAAATACACATAGAATAATTAAATTTGTATTAAAATTAATATACAAAATGCACACATACAATAAGGTAAATTTGTATTGAAAAAAATCGCAAAATACAAATAAAACAGTGTAAATTTGTTTCAAAATATATATACGAATACACATAAAAAAACGTAGATTTCTATAGAAATATATATACAAAATACACATGAAATTATGTAAATACATATAAAAATTATATACAAAATACATATTAAGTAATGTAAATTCGTGTCAAAATAAATAAACAAAATATCATGAAAAGAATGTGTATTTGTATGAAAATAAATAATAGATTATAAATTTGTATGAAATATATATGCAAGATACACATTAAATAATGTATGTATAAAAAATATATATATAAAAAAAACAAATAGAATATTGTAAAATCGTATCAAAATAAATACACCGAATATTAATAAAATAATGTAAATTTGTATGAAAATAAAGATGCAAAATTCCCATCAAATAGCGCATTTCTTATAAAAATATACATACCAAAATACACATAAAATATTTAAATTTGTATTGAAATAAATATACAAAATGCACATACAAAATACAAAATACACATGAAATGATGTAAATACGTATAAAAATATATGTATACAAAATACACATTAAATACTGTAAATTCGCGTCAAAATAAATAAACAAAATATCAATAAAAGAATGTGTATTTGTATGAAAACAGATACACATGAAATACACATGAAATGATGTAAATACGTATAAAAATATATATATACAAAATACACATTAAATACTGTAAATTCGCGTCAAAATAAATAAACAAAATATCAATAAAAGAATGTGTATTTGTATGAAAACAGATATACAAAATACACATAAAATAACCTAAATTTGTATCAAACTATATACAAAAATACACAAAAATATTTTAAATTTGTATGAAAATAAATATATAAAATACACATAAAATTAAGTAAATTTGTATTGAAATACATATACAAAATACACAAAAAATAATGTAAATTTGAATTAAAAGACATAAACAAATACACTTAAAATAACGTAAATTTGTATTAAAATATATAAACAAAACACAAATAGAATAATGTAAAATCGTATCAAAATAAATACACAGAATATTAATAAAATAATGTAAATTTGTATGAAAATAAAGAGGCAAAATACCCAAAAAATAACGCATTTTTTTTATAAAAATATATATACCAAAATATACATAAAAAAATTAAATTTGTATTAAAATAAATATATAAAAAACACATACAATAAGGTAAATTTGTATTGAAATAGATATGCAAAATACATATAAAACAATGTAAATTTGTTTCAAAATATATATACGAATACACATAAAATAACGTAGATTTCTATAAAAATATATATACAAAATACACATAAAATGAAGTAAATACGTATAAAAAAATGTATACAAAATACACATAAAATAATGTAAATTCGTTTCAAAATAAATAAAAAAATACCAATAAAAGAATGTGTATTTGTATACATATAAATATACAAAATACACATAAAATAACGTAAATTTATATAAAACTATATACAAAAATACACAGAAGTATTTTAATTTGTATGAAAATAGATATACAAAATAAGGTAAATTCGTTTCAAATTCAATAAACAAATTCAGATAAAAGAACGTATATTTGTAGAAAAAATAAATATACAAAATACACATAAAATAACGAAAATTTGTATGAAAATATATAAAAAAATAAACAAAAATAATTTCAATTTGTATGAAAATAAATATACAAAATACACATGTATTTTGTATATCTATTTTCACACAAATTTAATTATTTTGTGTATTTTTGCATATAGTTTTATATAAATTTACGTTATTTTATTTGCATTTTGTATATCTATATTTATACAATACACATTCTTTTATTAGTATTTTGTTTATTTATTTTGATACGAGTTTACATTATTTTATGTGTATTTTGTATACCTTTTTTTATACGTATTTACTTCATTTTATGTGTATTTTGTATATTTATTTTCATAGAAATCCATGCTATTTTATGTGTATTCATATATATATTTTGAAAAAAAATTACATGGTTTTATATGAATTTTGCCTATCTATTTCAATACAAATTTACCTTATTGTATGTGCATTTTGTATATGTATTTTAATACAAATTCAAATATTTTATGTGTCTTGGTATATATATTTTTATAAAAAATGCTTTATTTTATGGGTATTTTGCATCTTAATTTTCATACAAATTTACATTATTTTATTAATATTCTGTGTATTTATTTTGATACGATTTTACATTATTCTATTTGTGTTTTGTATATATATTTTATACAAATTTACGTTATTTTAAGTGTAGTTCTTTATATATTTTCATTCAAATTTACATTATCTTATGTGTATTTTGTAAATGTATTTCAATACAATTTTACCTAATTTTATGTGTATTTTGTATATTTATTTTCATACAAATTAAAATTATTTTTGTGTATTTTTGTATATAGTTTTATACAAATTTAGGTGATTTTATATGTATATTGTATATCTATTTACATACATATACACATTCTTTTTTGATATTTTATTTATTTATTTTGACGCGAATTTACATTATTTAATGTGTATTTTATATATATATTTTTATACGTGTTTACATCATTTGATGTGTATTTTGTATATATATTTCTATGGAAATCTACGTTGATTTATGAGTATTCGTATATAGATTTTGAAATAAATTTACTGTTTTATGTGTATTTTGCATATTTTTTCAATACAAATTTACCTTATTGTATATGCATTTTGTATATTAATTTTAATACAAATTTAATTATGCTATGTGTATTTTTGTATATGTATTTTATAAAATATGCTTTATATAATGGGTATTTTGCATTTTTATTTTCATACAAATTTACATTATTTTATTTATATTCTGTTTATTTTTTTTTAAACAATTTTACATTATTCTATGTGTATTATGTATATCTATTTTTATACGTATTTACTTAATTTTATGTGTATTTTGTATATATATTTTTATAGAAATCTACGTTATTTTATGTGTATTCGTATATATATTTTGAAACAAATTTACATTGTTTTATATGTATTTTTGCATATCTCTTTCAATGCAAGTTTACCTTATTGTATTTGCATTTTGTATATTTATTTCAATACAAATTTAAATATTTTATGTGTATTTTGGTATATATATTTTTATAAGAAATGCGCTATTTGATGGGAATTTTGCATCTTTATTTTCATACAAATTTACATTATTCTATTAATATTCGGTGTATTTATTTTGATACGATTTCACATTATTCTATTTGTTTTTTGTATATATATTTTTTATACATATTTACATTATTTAATGTGTATCTTGCATATATATTTCATACAAATTTATTATCTATTATTTATTTTCATACAAATACACATTCTTTTCATGATATTTTGTTTATTTATTTTGACACGAATTTACCTAGATATGTATTTTGTATATATATTTTTTTACGTATTTACATAATTTCATTTGTATTTTGTATATATATTTCTATAGAAATCTACGTTATTTTTTGTGTATTCGTATATATATTTTGAAACAAATTTACTTTGGTTACATGTATTTTTTAATATCTCTTTCAATACATATTTACCTTACTGTATATGCATTTTGTATATTTATTTCAATACAAAGTTAAATATTTTATGTGTATTTTGGTATATATATTTTTATAAAATATATATACCAAATATATATGTTATATATTTTGACACAAATTTACAATATTTTATGGGTATTTTAAATATACATTTCAAAAGAAATTTACCTAGTTTTATGTGTATTTTGTATACCTATTTTCATACAAACTCAAATTTTTTCTATGTATTTTTGTATATATTTTAATACAAATTTTGTTATGTTATGTGTATTTTGTAAATTTACCTTATTGTATTTGCATTTTGTATATTTATTTCAATGCAAATATTTTATATGTATTTTGGTATATATATTTTTATAAGATTACGAAAATTTGAATAAAAATATATACAAAAAAACAAAAAAATAAATTTCAATTTGTATCAAAATAGATATACAAAATACACATATAATTAGTTAAATTTGTATTTAAATACATGTACAAAATACACATAAAATAATGTAAATTTGTATGAAATGAAAACAAATTCACAGAAAATTCGCGTCAAAATAAATAAACAAAATATCAATAAAAGAATGTGTATTTGTATGAAAATAGATATACAAAATACACATAAAATAACCTAAATTTGTATCAAACTATATACAAAAATACACAAAAATATTTTAAATTTGTATGAAAATAAATATACAAAATACACATAAAATTAGGTAAATTTGTATTGAAATTCATACACAAAATACACATAAAATAATGTAAATTTGAATGAAAATACATAAACAAATACACTTAAAATAACGTAAATTTGTATAAAAATATATGTACAAAACACAAATAGAATAATGTAAAATCGTATCAAAATAAATACACAGAATATTAATAAAATAATGTAAATTTGTATGAAAATAAAGAAGCAAAATGCCCATAAAATAACGCATTTTTTAATAAAAATATTTATACCAAAATACACATGAAAAATTTAAATTTGTATTAAAATAAATATACAAAATACATATACAATAAGGTAAATTTGTATAAAAATAGAATTGCAAAATACATATAAAACAATGTAAATTTGTTTCAAAATATATATACGAATACACATAAAATAACGTAGATTTCTATAAAAATATATATACAAAATACACATAAAATGAAGTAAATACGTTTAAAAAAATGTATACAAAATACACATAAAATAATGTAAATTCGTATCAAAATAAATAAACAAAATACCAATAAAAGAATGTGTATTTGTATAAATATAAATATACAAAATACACATAAAATAACGTAAATTTATATAAAACTATATACAAAAATACACAGAAGTAATTAAATTTGTATGAAAATATATACAAAATACACACAAAATAAGCTAAATTTGAATTGAAATATATATACAAAATACATGAAATAAAGTAAATTTGTACCAAAATATTTATACAAATACACATATAATAACGTAAATTTGTATGAAAATATATAAACAAAATACACATTAAATAATGTAAATACGTATAAAAAAATATGTACAAAATACACATATAATTCGTATCAAAATAAATAAACAAAATACCAATAAATAATATAAATTTGTATGAGTAAACGTGTATGTTGCATATTTTTTCAATACAAATTTACCTTATTATATACGCATTTTGTATATTAATTTTAATACAAATTCAATTATTCGATGTGTATTTTTGTATCTGTATTTTTATAAACATATTTTTTTTTATTTTTTGAGTATTTTGCATCTTTATTTTCATATAAATTTACATTATTTTATTGATATTCTGCTCATTCATTTTGATACGAATTGACATTATTCTATGTGTATTTTGTATATATTTTTCATACAAATTTACGTTATTTTATGTGTATTTGTTTATATATTTTGACACAAATTTACAATATTTTATGGGTATTTTGTATATACATTTCAAAAGAAATATACCTAGTTTTATGTGTATTTTGTATATCTTTTTTCATACAAACTCAAATTATTTTTATGTATTTTTGTAAATATTTTAATACAAATTTTATTTATGTTATGTGTATTTTGTAAATTTATTTTCATTCAAATATATATTATTTTATTGGTGTTTTTTTGATTTATATTGATACGAATTTACATTATTTTATATGTACTTTGTATATATATTTTTATACGCTCTTACATTATTTAATATTTATTTTGAATATATATTTTTATACATAATCATGGTATTTTATGTGTATTTGTATATATATTTTCATATAAATTTACATTATTTTATGTGTATTTTGTACATATATTTTATTACAAATCTACCTTATTTTATGTTTATTTTGTATGTGTATTTTGTATATTTATATTTATCCAAATACACATTCTTTTATTGGTATTTTGTTTATTTATTTTAATTCGAATTTACATTATTTTATGTGTATTTTGTATACATTTTTTATACCTATTTACTTAATTTTATGTGTATTTTGTATATATATTTTTATAGAAATCTACGTTTTTTTTATTTGTATTCGTATATATATTTTGAAACAAATTTACATTGTTTTATATGTATTTTTCCATATTTCTTTCAATACAAATCTACCTTATTGTATGTGCATTTTGTATATTTATTTCAATGCAAATTTAAATATTTTACGTGTATTTTGGTATATATATTTATATAAGATTACGAAAATTTGAATAAAAATATATACAAAAAAACAAAAAAATAAATTTCAATTTGTATGAAAATAGATATACAAAATACACATATAATTAGTTATATTTGTATTTAAATACATGTACAAAATACACATAAAATAATGTAAATTTGTATGAAATGAAGACAAATTCATATAAAATAACGTACATTTGTATAAATAGATATACAAAATAATTTTATGTGTATTTTGTATATTTATTTTCATAAAATTTAAATTATTTTTGTGTATTTTTTATATAGTTTTATACAAACTTAGGTTATTTTATGAGTATTTTGTATATCTATTTTCATACAAATACACATTCTTTTATTGATATTTTGTTTATTTATTTTGACGAGAATTTAAATTATTTAATGTGTATTTTGTATATATATTTTTATACGTATTTACATCATTTCATGTGTATTTTGTATATATATTTCTATAGAAATCTACGTAATATTATGTGTATTCGTATATAGATTTTTAAACAAATTTACACTTTTATGTGTATTTTGCATATTTTTTCAATACAAATTTACCTTATTGTATATGCATTTTGTATTTTAATTTTAATACAAATTTAATTATTCTATGTGTATTTTTGTATATGTATTTTTATAAAAATATGCTTTATTTTATGGGTATTTTGCATCTTTATTTTCATACAAATTTACGTTATTTTATTGATTATTCATTTTGATACGATTTGACATTATTCTATGTGTATTTTGTATATATTTTTCATACAAATTTACGTTATTTTATGTGTATTTGTTTATATATTTTGACACAAATTTACAATATTTTATGGGTATTTTGTATATATATTTCAAAAGAAGTTTACCTAGTTTTATGTGTATTTTGAATATCTATTTTCATTCAAACTCAAATTATTTCTATGTATTTTTGAATATATTTCAATACAAATTTTAGTTATGTTATGTGTATTTTGTAAATCTATTTTCATTCAAATATATATTATTTTATTGGTATTTTGTTGATCTATATTGATACGAATTTACATTATTTTATATGTATTTTTTATATATATTTTTATACGCATTTACATTATATAATATTTATTTTGAATATATAATTTTATACAAATTCATGGTATTTTATGTGTATTTGTATATATATTTTCATATAAATTTACATTATTTTATGTGTATTTTGTACATATATTTCATTACAAATTTACCTTATTTTATGTTTATTTTGTATGTGTATTTTGTACATTTATATTTATACAAATACACATTCTTTTATTGGTATTTTGTTTATTTATTTTGTTTCGAGTTTATATTATTTTATGTGTATTTTGGTATATATATTTTTATAAGAAATGCGCTATTTTATGGGAATTTTGCATCTTTATTTTCATACAAATTTACATTATTTTATTAATATTCGGTGTATTTATTTTGATGCGATTTTACATTATTCTATTTGTTTTTTGTATATACTTTTTTTATACATATTTACATTATTTAATGTGTATCTTGCATATATGTTTTATACAAATTTATTATCTATTATCTATTTTCATACAAATACACATTCTTTTCATGATATTTTGTTTATTTATTTTGACACGAATTTACATTATTTGATATGTATTTTGTATATATATTTTTATACGTATTTACATAATTTCATATGTATTTTGGGTATATATTTCTATAGAAATCTACTTTATTTTATGTGTATTCGTATATATATTTTGAAACAAATTTACATTGTTTTATATGTATTTTTGAATTTCTCTTTTAATACAAATTTACCTTACTGTATATGCATTTTGTATATTTATTTCAATACAAATTTATATATTTTATGTGTATTTTGGTATATATATTTTTATAAAAAATGCGATAATTTTTGGGAATTTTGCATCTTTACTTTCTTACAAATTTACATTATTTTATTGATATTCTGTGTATTTATTTTGATACGATTTTACATTATCCTATTTGTTTTTTTTATATATTTTTTATACACATTTACATTATTTAATGTGTATCTTGCATATATATTTTATACAAATTTACGTTATTTTAAGTGTATTTGTTTATATATTTTCATTCAAATTTACATTATTTGATGTGTAATTTGTATATGTATTTCAATTTAAATTTACCTAATTTTATGTGTATTTTGTATATTTCTTTTCAAACAAATTTAAATTATTTTTGTGTATTTTTGAATATAGTTTTATACAAATTTATCTTATTTTATGTACGCATTTACATTACTTATATGTGTTTTGTATATATATTTTTATGCAAATTTACTTTATTTTATGTGCATTTTTGTACATATATTTTTATAGAAATTTGCGTTATTTGTATATGTTTTCTCATACAAATTTACATTACTTTATTGTTATTTTGTTTATTTATTTTGATACGAACTACATGATTATATGTGTATTATGTACATATTTTTTATACGTATTTACATTACTTAATGAGTATTTTGTTTAAATATTTTTAAACAAATCTACGTTATTATATGTATTTGTATAAATATTTTGATACAGATTTACATAATTTTATGTATTTTGTATGTACATTTCAATTCAAATTTAGCTTATTTTAGCTGTATTTTGTATATCTATTTTCATACAAATTTAACTACTTTTGTTTATTTTTGTATATAGTTTTATATGAATTTACGATATTTTATGTGTATTTTGTATATTTATTTTTATACAAATACACATTTTTTTATTGGTATTTTGTTTATTTATTTTGATACGAATTTACATTATTTTATGTGTATTTTGTATGCATTTTTTTATACGTATTTACTTCATTTTAAGTGTATTTTGTATATATATTTCTAAAAAAATCTACGTTATTTTATGTGTATTTGTATATATATTTTGAAACAGATTTTACATTGTTTTATATGTATTTTGCATATCAATATAAATTTACCTTATTGTATGTGCATTTTGAATATTTATTTCAATACAAATTAAAAAAAATTTATATGTATTTTGGTATAAATATTTAAAAAAAAAGAGTTATTTTATGGATATTTTGCTCCTTTATTTTCATATAAATCTACATTATTTTATTAATATTCTGTGTATTTATATTGTTACGATTTTACATTATTTTATTTGGGTTTTGTATATATTTTTTTTAATACATATTTACATTACTTAATGTGCGTTTTGTATATATATTTTATACAAATTTACGTTATTTTAAGTGTATTTGTTTATATATTTTCATTCAAATTTACATTATTTTATGTGTATTTTGTAAATGTATTTCAATACAAATTTACCTAATTTTATGTGTATTTTGTATACTTATTTTCAAACACATTTAAATTATTTTTGTGTATTTTTGTATATAGTTTTATACAAAATTACGTTATTTATGTGTATTTTGTATATCTATTTTCATTCAAATACACATTCTTTTATTGCTATTTTGCTTATTTATTTTGACACGAATTTACATTATTTAATGTATATTTTGTATATATATTTTTATACGTATTTACAGCATCTCAAGTGTATTTTGTATATATATTTCTATAGAAATCTGCGTTATTTTATGTGTATTGGTATATATATTTTGAAACAAATTTACATTGTTTTATGTGTATTTTGCATATTTTTTTAATAAAAATTTACCTTATTGTATGTGCATTTTGTATATTAATTTTACTACAAATTTAATTATTGAATGTGTATTTATGTATATGCATTTTTATAAAAATATTCTTTATTTTATTGGTATTTTGCATATTTATTTTCATACAAATTTAAATTATTTTGTTGATATTTTGTGTATTTATTTTGATACGATTTTACATTATTTTCTATGTGTATTTTGTATATATATTTAATACAAATGTACGTTAATTTATGTGTATTTGTTTTCATTTCATACAAATTTTCATTATTTTATGTGTATTTTGTACATGTACAAATTTGTAAAAATTGAACTAATTATATGTGTATTTTGTATATCAATTTTCATAAAAATTGAAATTATTTTTTTTTTTGTATATATTTTTATACAAATTTTCGCTATTTTATGTGTATTTTGTATATTTATTTTCCTACAAATACACGTTCTTTTATCGGAATTTTGTTTGTTTATTTTGATACGAATTTACATTATTTTAGGTGTATTTGATATATATATTTTTATACTATTTACATCATTTTATACGTATTTTGTATGTATATTTTCATAGAAATTTACTCTATTTTATGTGTATTCATATATATATTTTGATACAAATTTACATTATTGATGTGTATTATGCATATGTATTTCAATACAAATTTACTTTATTGTATATGCATTTTGTATATTTATTTCAATACAAATTTAATTATTTCATGTGTATTTTTGTATATATATTTTTATGCATATATGCGTTATTATATGGGTATTTTGCATCTTTATTTTCATACAAATTTAAAATATTTTATTGATATTCTGTTTATTTATTTTGATACGATTTACCATTATTCTATGTGCATTTTGTAAATATATTTTTATGCATATTTACATTATTTAATGTATATTTTTTATATATATTTTATCGAAATTTACGTTATTTTATGTGTATTTGTTTATATATTTTCATACAAATTTACATTATTTTATGTGTATTTTGTATATGTATTTCAATACAAATTTGCCTAACTTTATGTGTATTTTGCATATCTATTTTCAAACAAATTTAAATTCTTTTTGTGTATTTTTGTATTTATTTTTATAAATTTTAGTTATTTTATTTGTATTTTGTATATATATTTTCCTACAAATATACAATCTTTTATTATAATTTTGTTTATTTATTTTAATACGAGTTTACATTATTTTATGTGTATTTTGTATATATATTTTTCTACGTATTTACATTATTTTATGTGTATTTTGTATATATATTTTAATAAAAATATACATTATTTTATTGTGTGTATTCCTATTTATTTTGATACAAATTTTATACAAATTCATGTTATTTTATGTGTATTTGTATATGTATTTTCATACAAATTTATATTATTTTACGTGTATTTTTACATATTTTTCATTATAAATTTACCTTATTTTATGATTATTTTCTATATTTATTTCATTCAATTTTAAATTCTTTTATGTGTATATTTGTATTTGTATTTACGTAATTTTATGTGTATTTTCTATATATATTTACATCCAAAATTACATTATTTTATTGGTTTTTTCTTTATTTATTTTAATACGAATTACATGATTATATGTGTATTTTGTATATATTTTTTTATACGTAATTACATTATTTAATGTGTATTTTGTTTATATATTTTTATATAAAATTTACGTAATTATATGTGTATTTGTAAAAATATTTTGATACAAATTTACTTTATTTTATGTATTTTGTACATATATTTCAATTCAAATTAAGCTTATTTTGTGTGTATTTTGTATATCTATTTTCATACAAATTTAATTACTTTTGTGTATCTTTGTATATTGTTTTATATAAATTTACCTTATTTTATGTGCATTTTGTATATTTATATTTATACAAATACACATAAAATAAAGTAAATTTCCATAAAAATAAATATACAAAACACACATTAAATAATGTAAATGCGTATAAAAATATGTATACAAAATACCTATGAAATAATCTAAATTCGTATCGAATTAAACTAACAAAATACCAATAAAATAATGTAATTTTTTATGAAAATATATATAGAAAATACACATAAAATAACCTAAATACAAATACATATATACACATAAAATAATTTAAAATTGAAGGAAATAAATATTCAAAATAAACATAAAATAAGGTAAATTTGTAATGAAATATATGTAAAAATGCACATAAAATAATGTAGTTTGTATGAAAATATATATACAAATACATATAAAATAACATGAATTTGTATAAAATTTGTATCAAATTATATACGAATACACACAATAAAATAAAATAAATTTTTATGAAAATATATATACAAAATACACATAAAATAATGTAAATACGTAGAAAAATATATATATAGAATACAAATAAAATAAAGTAAATTCGTATCAGAATAAATAGACAAAATTCCAATAAAAGAATGTATATTTGTACAAAAATGTATATAGAAAATACAAATAAAATAACTAAAATTTGTATAAAAATATATACAAAAACACACAAAAATTATTTAAATTTGTTTGAAAATAGATATGCAAAATACACATAAAATTAGGCAAATTTGTATTGAAATACATATACAAAATACACATAAAATAATGTAAGTTTGAATGAAAATATATAAACAAATACACATTAAATAATGTAAATATGTATAAAAAAAAATATATACAAAACACAAATAGAATAATGTAAAATGTATATAAATATAAATTTACAAAATACACATAACATAACGTAAATTGATATAAAAGTATATACAAAAATACACAAAAGTAATTAAATTTGTATGACAAAATAAATAAATATATAATATATATATATATATATATATATTTATATATATATATATTTATATATATATATATATATATATATATATATATATATATATATATATATATATATATCTATATATATATAGATATATATATATATATATATATATATACAAAATGCACATACAATAAGGTAAATTTATATTGAAAGAATATGCAAAATACACATAAAACAATGTATATTTGTTTCAAAATATATATACGAATACACATAAAATAATGTATATTTCTATAGAAATATATATACAAAAAATAGATGAAATGACGTAAATACGTATAAAAATATATATACACAATACACACTGAATAATGTAAATTCGTGTCAAAATAAATAAACAAAATATCAATAAAAGAATGTGTATTTGTATGAAAATAGATATACAAAATACACATTAAATATTGTAAATTTGAATAAAACTCTATACAAAAATACACAAAAAATAATTTTAATTTGTATGAAAATTAATATACAAAATACACATAAAATTAGGTAAATTTGTATTGAAATACATATACAAAATACACATAAAATAATGTAAATTTGAATGAAAATATATAAACAAATACACTTAAAAAGACGTAAATTTTTATTATATATATATATATATATATATATATATATATATATATATATATATATATATATATATATATATATATTTATATATATATATATATATATATATATATATATATATATATATATATATATATATATATATATAATATATATATATATATATATATATATATATGTATAAATAGTTAAAATATACAAAATATTAATAAAATAATGTAAATTTGTATGAAAATAAAGATGCAAAATACCCATAAAACAACGCATTTTTTATGAAAATATATATACCAAAATACACATAAAATATTTAAATTTGTATTACAATAGATATACAAAATGAATATACAATAAGGTAAATTTGTATTGAAATAGATATGAAAAATACATATAAAACAATGTAAATTTCTTTCAAAATATATATACCAATACACATAAAATAACGTAGATTTCTAAAAAAATATATATACAAAATACACATAAAATGAAGTAAATACGTATAAGAAAATGTATACAAAATACACATAAAATAATGTAAATTTGTATCAAAATAAATAAACTAAATGCCAATAAAAGAATGTGTACTTGTATAAATATAAATATACAAAATACACATAAAATAACGTAAAATTGTATAAAACTATATACAAAAATAAACAAAACCAAAATTTGTATGAAAATAGATATACAAAAGACACATAAAATAAGCTAAATTTGAATTGAAATAAATAAAGAACATACATAAAATAATGTAAATTTGTATCAAAATATATATTCAAATACACATATATAATAACGTAAATTTGTATAAAAATATATAAACAAAATACACATTAAATAATGTAAATACGTATAGAAGATATGTACGTAAAGTAAAAATTTATAAAATTAAAGATGGAATATACCCATAAAATAACTCGTATTTAAAAAAAAATATATACAAAAATACACAAAATAATTAAATTTGTATTAAAATAAATATACAAAATTCACATACAATAAGGTAGATTTTTATTGAAATAGATATGCAAAAAACACATAAAATAAAGTAAATTTGTATCAAAATATATACGAATACACACAATAAAATAACGTAAATTTTTATGAAAATATGTATACAAAATACACATTAAATAATGTATATACATAGAAAAATATATATACAAAATACACATAAAATAATGTAAATTCGTATCAAAATAAATAAACAAAATTTTCTCTAAAAGAATGTAGATTTGTAGGAAAATATATATACAAAATACAAATAAAATAACAAAAATTTGTATAAAAATATATACAAAAATACAAAAAAATAATTTAAATTTGTTTGAAAATAGATATGCAAAATACACATGAAATTAGGCAAATTTTTATTGAAATACATATACAAAATACACATAAAATAATGTTAATTTGTATGAAACTATATAAAAAAATACACATAAGATAACGTAGATTTCCATAAAATATATGTACAAAATATACATTAAATAATGTAAATATGTCTAAAAATATGTATACAAAATACACAGAATAACGTAAAATCGTATCAAAATAAATAAACAGACTATCAATAAAATAATGTAAATTTGTATGAAAATAAAGATGCAAAATACCCATATAATAACGCATATTTGTTTAAAATATATATATACAAAAATACACATAAAATAATTAAATTTGTATCAAAAAAAATATACAAAAGGCACATACAATAAAGAAAATTGGTATTGAAATAGATATGCGAAATACACATAAATAATGTAAATTTGTATCAAAATATATATACGAATACACATAAAATAGAGTAAATTTCTATGAAAATATATATTAAAAATACATATAAAATTATTAAAACTAAGATGCAAAATACCTATAAAATAACGCATTATTTATAAAATTATATAAACCAAAATACACATAAAATATTTGAATTTGTATTAAAATTAATATACAAAATGCACATACAATAAGGTAAATTTGTATTGAAAAAATATGCAAAATACACATAAAAAAATGTAAATTTGTTTCAAAATATATATACGAATACGCATAAAATAACGCAGATTTCTATAGAAATATATATACAAAATACACTTGAAATAATGTAAATACGTATAAAAATATATATACAAAATACACATTAAATAATGTTAATTCGTGTCAAAATAAATAAACAAAATATCATGAAAAGAATGTGTATCTGTATGAAAATAGAAATACCAAATACATAAAAATTGCCTAAATTTGTATAAAACTATATACAAAAATACACAAAAATAATTTAAACTTGTATGAAAATAAATATACAAAAAACGTATAAAATTAGTTAAATTTGTATTGAAATACATATACAAAATACACATAAAATAATGTAAATTTGAATGAAAATATATAAACATATAGACTTAAAATAACGTAGATTTGTATCAAATATATATACAAAAAACACATTAAGTAATATAAATATGTATAAAAAAAATATATACAAAACACAAATAAAATAATGTAAAATCGTATCAAAATAAATACAGAAAATATTAATAAAATAATGTAAATTTGTTTGAAAATTAAGATGCAAAATACCCATAAAATAACGCATTTTTTATAAAAATATATATACGAAAAAACATAAAATATTTGATTTTGTATTAAAATAAATAGATATACAAAATACACATAAAATAAGCTAAATTTGAATTGAAATATATATACAAAATACATAAAAATTTAATAATGTAAATTTGAATCAAAATATTTAAACGAATACACATGAAATAACGTAAATTTGTATTAAAAAATATATCAACAAAATACACATTAAATAATGTAAATACGTATAAAAAAAATGTACAAAATATACAAATAATCATGTAATTCGTATCAAAATAAAAAGACAAAATACCAATAAAATAATGTAAATTTCTATGAGAAAACATATACAAAATACACATAAATAACGCAAATATCAATAAAAATATATATAATATAATATATTTTTATACATATTTAAAATATTTAATGTATATTTTGTATATATATTTTATCCAAATTTACGTTATTTTATATGTATTTGTTTATATATTTTCATACAAATTTACATTAATTTATGTGAGTTTTGTATATGTATTTCAATACAAATTTGCCTAACTTTATGTGTATTTTGCATATCTATTTTCAAACAAATTTAAATTATTTTTGTTTTTTTGTTTATATTTTTATACAAATTTTAGTTATTTTATTTGTTTTTTGCATATATATTTTCCAACAAATATACGTTCTTTTATTGGAATTTTGTGTATTTATTTTTTTACGAATTTACATTATTTTATGTGTATTTTGTATATATATTTTTCTACGTATTTAAATTATTTTATGTGTATTTTATATATACATATTCATAAAAATTTACGTTATTTTATTGTGTGTATTCGTATATATTTTGAAACAAATTTTATACAAATTCATGTTATTTTATGTGAATTTGTATATATATTTTCATACAAATTTATATTATTTTTATGTGAATTCTTACATATATTTTATTACAAATTTACCTTATTTTATGTTTATTTTGTATATTTATTTCATTCAATTTTAAATTATTTAATGTGTATATTTGTATTTGTATTTAGGTTATTTTATGTGTGTTTTCAATATATATTTTCATCCAAAATAACATTATTTTATTGTTATCTCTTAATTTAACTCGATACGATTTTAGATTATTTCATAGGTATTTTGTATACAAATTTTTATACTCATTTACATTATCTAATGTGTGTTTTGTATATATTTTTTTATGCAAACTAATTTTATGTGCATTTTTGTACATATATTTTTATAGAAACTTAAAACGTTATTTTATGTGTATTTTGTATATGTTTTCTCATAAAAATTTACATTATTTAATTAGTTTTTTGTTTATTTATTTTGATACGAATGACTTGATTATTTATGTATTTTGTAAATATTTTTTTATACGTATTTACATTACTTAATGTGTATTTTGTTTATATATTTTTTTACAAATTTACGTTATTATATGTGTATTTGTTAAAAATATTTTGAAACGAATTTACTTTATTTTATGTATTTTGTATATATATTTCAATTCAAATTTAGCTTATTTTGTGTGTATTTTGTATATCTATTTTCATACAAATTTAATTACTTCTGTGTATTTTTGTATATAGTTTTATACAAATTTACGTTATTTTATGTGCATTTTGTATATTTATATTTATACAAATACACACTCTCTTATTGGTATTTTGTTTATTTATATTTACACGAATTTACATTATTTTATGTGTATTTTCTATACATTTTTGATTCGTATTTACTTAATTTTATTTGTATTATTTATATATATATTTATATAATTCTACGTTATTTTATGTATTCGTATATATTTTGAAACAATTTTACATTGTTTTATATGTATTTTGCATATCTATTTCAATACAAATTTACCTTATTGTATGTGCATTTTGTATATTTATTTTAATACAAATTCATATATTTTATGTGTATTTTGGTATATATAAATTTATAAAAAATGCGTTATTTTATAGGTATTTTGCATCTTAGTTTTCATTCAAATGTACATTATTTTATTAATATTCTGTGTATATATTTTCATACGATTTTATATTATACTATTTGTGTTTTGTATATATTTTTTTATACATATTTTCATTATTTAATGTGTATTTTTATATATATTTTATACAAATTAACGTTATTTTAAGTGTATTTGTTTATATAATTTCATTCAAATTTCCATTATTTTAAGCGCATTTTGTATATGTATTTCAAGACAAATTTACCTAGTTTTGTGTATTTTGTATATTTATTTTCATACAAATTTAGATTATTTTTGTGTTTTTTTGTATATACATATAGAGTAAATTTCTATGAAAATATATATTCAAAATACATATAAAATTATGTAAATAAGTATAAAAATATATATATCAAATACACCTAAAAAATGAAAACTCGTATCAAAATAAATAAACAAAATTCCGATAAAAGAACGCATATTTGTAGGAAAATAAATATACAAAATACACATAAAATTACGAAAATTTGAATAAAAATATATACACAAAAAAAAAAAAATCAATTTGTATGAAAATAGATATACAAAATACATATATAATTAGTTAAATTTATATTTAAATACATGTACAAAATACACATAAAATAATGTAAATTTGTATGAAATGAAAACAAATTCACATTAAATCACGTACATTTGTATAAAATAGATATACAAAATATACATAGAATAATGTAAAATATATATATATATATATATATATATATATATATATATATATATATATATATATATATATATATATATATATATATATATATATATATATATATATATATATATATATATATATATATATATATATATATATATATATATATATATATATATATATATATATATATATATATATATATATATATATATATATATATATATATATATATATATATATATATATATAAAATACACATTAAATAATGTAAATATGTATAAAAAAAATATATACAAAAGACAAATAGAATAATGTAAAATAGTATCAAAATAAATACACAGAATATTAATAAAATAATGTAAATTTGTATGAAAATAAAGATGCAAAATACCCATAAAATAAAGCATATTTTTTTAAAAATACATATACAAAAATACACATAGATTAATTAAATTTGTATTAAAATTAATATACAAAATGCACGTACAATAAGGTAAATTTGTATTGAAAAAATATACAAAATGCACATAAAAGTGTAAATTTGTTTAAAAATCTATATACGAACACACATAAAATAACGTAGATTTCTATTGAAATATATATACAAAATACACATGAAATGACGTAAATACGTATAAAAATATATATATATAAAATACACATTAAATAATTTAAATTCTCGTCAAAATAAATAAACAAAATATCAATAAAAGAATGTGTATTTGTATGAAAATAGATATACAAAATACTCATAAAATAACTTAAGTTTGTATAAAACTATATACGAAAATACACAAAAATAATTTAAATTTGTATGAAAATAAATATACAAAATACACATAAAATTAGGTAAATTTGTATTGAAATACATATACAAAATACACATAAAATAATGGAAATTTGAATGAAAATATATAAACATAAACACTTAAAATAACGTAAATTTGTATCAAATATATATACAAAATACACATTAAATAATGTAAATATGTATAAAAAAATATATACAAAACACAAATAGAATAATGTAAAATCGTATCAAAAATAATTACACAGAATATTAATAAAATAATGTAAATTTGTATGAAAATAAAGATGCAAAATAGCCACAAAATAACGCATTTTTTTAAAAAATATATATACCAAAATACACATAAAATATTAAAATTTGTATTAAAATAAATATAAAAAATGCACATACTATAAGGTAAATTTGTATTGAAATAGATATGCAAAATACATATAAAACAATGTAAATTTGTTTCAAAATATATATACGAATACACATAAAATAACGTAGATTTCTATAAAAATATATACAAAATACACATACAAAGAAGTAAATACGTATAAAAAAATGAATACAAAATACACATAAAAATCGTATCAAAATAAATAAACAAAATACCAGTAAAAGAATGTGTATTTGTATAAATATAAATATACAAAATACACATAAAATATCGTAAATTTGTATAAAACTATATACAAAAATAGACAGAAATAATTAAATTTGTATGAAAATATATATACAAAATACAGCTAAAATAAGCTAAATTTGAATTGAAATGTACATACAAAATACATTAAATAATGTAAATCTGTATCAAAATATTTATACAAATACATATAATAACGTAGATTTGTTTAAAAATATATAAACAAAATACACATTAAGTAATGTAAATACGTATAAAAAATATGTACAAAATACACATATAATCATGTAAATCGTATCAAAATAAATAAACAAAATAGCAATAAAATAATGTAAATTTGTATGAGAAAACATCTACAAATAACGCAAATTTCTACAAAAATATATGTACAAAAATGCACATAAAATAAAGTAAATTTGCATTAAAATATATATAAAAAACACACACTAAATAATGTAAATGCGTACATAAAATAACCTAAATTTGTATAAAACTATATACAAAAATACACACAAATGATTTAAAAATTTGTTTGAAAAGAAATATACAAAATACACATAAAATTAGGTAAATTTGTATTGAAATACATATACAAAATACACATCAAATAATATAAATTTGAATGAAAATATATAAACAAATACACTTAAAATAACGTAACTATTTGGGTTTTGTATATATTTTTTTATTCATATTTACATTACTTAATGTGTATTTTGTATATGTATTTTATACAAATTTACGTTATTTTAAGTGTATTTGTTTATGTATTTTCATTCAAATTTACATTATTTTATGTGTATTTTGTAAATGTATTTCAATACAAATTTACCTAATTTTATGTGTATTTTGTATTCTTATTTTCAAACAAATTTAAATTATTTTTGTTTATTTTTGTATATAGTTTTATACAGATTTATGTTATTTTATGTGTATTTTGTATATCTATTTTCATAGAAATTCACATTCTTTTATTGATATTTTGTTTATTTATTTTGACACGAATTTACATTATTTAATGTCTATTTTGTATATATATATTTTTTTAACGTATTTACAGCATCTCAAGTGTATTTTGTATATATATTTCTATAGAAATCTGCGTTATTTTATGTGTATTCGTATACATATTTTGAAACAAACTTACATTGTTTTATGTGTATATTGCATATTTTTTAAATAAAAATTTACCATATTCTATTTGCATTTTGTATATTAATTTTACTACAAATTTAATTATTGAATGTGTATTTATGTATATGTATTTTTATAAAAATATGCTTTATTTTATTGATATTTTGCATCTTTATTTTCATACAAATTTACATTATTTTATTGATATTTTGTGTATTTATTTTGATACGATTTTACATTATTTTCTACGTGTATTTTGTATATATATTTAATACAAATGTACGTTATTTTATGTGTATTTGTTTTCCTTTCATACAAATTTTCATTATTTATGTGTATTTTGTACATTTACAAATTTGTACAAATTTAACTAATTATATGTGTATTTTGTATATCAATTTTCATAAAAATTGAAATTATTTTTGTTTTTTTTTGTATATATTTTTATACAAATTTTCGTTATTTTATGTGCAATTTGTATATTTATTTTCGTACAAATATACGTTCTATTATCGGAATTTTGTTTGTTTATTTTGATACAAATTTACATTGTTTTAGGTGTATTTGGTATATATATTTTTATACTATTTACATAATTTTATATGTATTTTGTATGTATATTTTCATAGAAATTTACTCTATTTTATGTGTATTCGTATATATATTTTGATACAAATTTATATTATTGATGTGTATTTTGCATATAAATTTCAATACAAATTTACTTTATTGTATATGCATTTTGTATATTTATTTCAATACAAATTTAATTATTTCATGTGTATTTTTGTATATATATTTTTATGCATATATGCGTTATTATATGGGTATTTTGCATCTTTATTTTCATACAAATTTAAATTATTTTATTGATATTCTGTTTATTTATTTTGATACGATTTAACATTATTCTATGTGTATTTTGTATATATATTTTTATACATATTTACATTATTTAATGTATATTTTGTATATATATTTTATCCAAATTTACGTTATTTTATGTGTATCTGTTTATATATTTTCATACAAATTTACATTATTTTATGTGTATTTTGTATATGTTTTCTCATAAAAATTTACATTATTTAATTAGTTTTTTGTTTATTTATATTGATACGAATGACTTGATTATTTATGTATTTTGTAAATATTTTTTTATACGTATTTACATTACTTAATGTGTATTTTGTTTATGTATTTTTTAACAAATTTACGTTATTATATGTGTATTTGCTAAAAATATTTTGAAACGAATTTACTTTATTTTATGTATTTTGTATATATATTTCAATTCAAATTTAGCTTATTTTGTGTGTATTTTGTATATCTATTTTCATACAAATTTAATTACTTCTGTGTATTTTTGGATATAGTTTTATACAAATTTACGTTTTTTTATGTGCATTTTGTATATTTATATTTATACAAATACACACTCTCTTATTGGTATTTTGTTTATTTATATTTACACGAATTTACATTATTTTATGTGTATTTTCTATACATTTTTGATTCGTATTTACTTAATTTTATTTGTATTATTTATATATATATTTATAGAAATCTACGTTATTTTATGTGTATTCGTATATATATTTTGAAACAAATTTACATTGTTTTATATGTATTTTGCATATCTATTTCAATACAAATTTACCTTATTGTATGTGCATTTTGTATATTTATTTTAATACAAATTCATATATTTTATGTGTATTTTGGTATATATAAATTTATAAAAAATGCGTTATTTTATAGGTATTTTGCATCTTAGTTTTCATTCAAATGTACATTATTTTATTAATATTCTGTGTATATATTTTCATACGATTTTATATTATACTATTTGTGTTTTGTATATATTTTTTTATACATATTTTCATTATTTAATGTGTATTTTTATATATATTTTATACAAATTAACGTTATTTTAAGTGTATTTGTTTATATAATTTCATTCAAATTTCCATTATTTTAAGCGTATTTTGTATATGTATTTCAAGACAAATTTACCTAATTTAATGTGTATTTTGTATATTTATTTTCATACAAATTTAGATTATTTTTGTGTTTTTTTGTATATACATATAGAGTAAATTTCTATGAAAATATATATTCAAAATACATATAAAATTATGTAAATAAGTATAAAAATATATATATCAAATACACCTAAAAAAATGAAAACTCGTATCAAAATAAATAAACAAAATTCCGATAAAAGAACGCATATTTGTAGAAAAATAAATATACAAAATACACATAAAATTACGAAAATTTGAATAAAAATATATACACACAAAAAAAAAAATTTCAATTTGTATGAAAATAGATATACAAAATACACATATAATTAGTTAAATTTATATTTAAATACATGTACAAAATACACATAAAATAATATAAATTTGTATGAAATGAAAACAAATTCACATTAAATCACGTAGATTTGTATAAAATAGATATACAAAATATACATAGAATAATGTAAAATCGTATCAAAATAAATACTCAGAATATCAATAAAATAATATATATATATATATATATATATATATATATATATATATATATATATATATATATATATATATATATATATATATATATATATATATATATATATATATATATATATATATATATATATATATATATATATATATATATATATAAATACACATTAAATAATGTAAATATGTATAAAAAAAATATATACAAAAGACAAATAGAATAATGTAAAATAGTATCAAAATAAATACACAGAATATTAATAAAATAATGTAATGGGTATGCAAAATACCCATAAAATAAAGCATATTTTTTTAAAAATACATATACAAAAATACACATAGATTAATTAAATTTGTATTAAAATTAATATACAAAATGCACGTACAATAAGGTAAATTTGTATTGAAAAAATATACAAAATGCACATAAAAGTGTAAATTTGTTTAAAAATCTATATACGAACACACATAAAATAACGTAGATTTCTATTGAAATATATATACAAAATACACATGAAATGACGTAAATACGTATAAAAATATATATATATAAAATACACATTAAATAATTTAAATTCTCGTCAAAATAAATAAACAAAATATCAATAAAAGAATGTGTATTTGTATGAAAATAGATATACAAAATACTCATAAAATAACTTAAGTTTGTATAAAACTATATACGAAAATACACAAAAATAATTTAAATTTGTATGAAAATAAATATACAAAATACACATAAAATTAGGTAAATTTTTATTGAAATACATAATAATGGAAATTTGAATGAAAATATATAAACATAAAATTAAAATAACGTAAATTTGTATCAAATATTTATACAAAATACACATTAAATAATGTAAATATGTATAAAAATATATACAAAACACAAATAATAATGTAAATCGTATCAAAATAATTACACAGAATATTAATAAAATAATGTAAATTTGTATGAAATAAAGATGCAAATAGCCACAAAATAACGCATTTTTTAAAAATATATATACCAAAAATACACATAAATATTAAATTTGTATTAAAATAAATATAAAAATGCACACTATAAGGTAAATTTGTATTGAAATATGCAAAATACATATAAAACAATGTAAATTTGTTTCAAAATATATATACGAATACACATAAAATAACGTAGATTTCTATAAAATATATATACAAAATACACAAACAAGTAAATACGTATAAAAAAAATGAATACAAAATACAATAACATAAATCGTATCAAAATAAATAAACAAAATACCAGTAAAAGAATGTGTATTTGTATAAATATAAATATACAAAATACATAAAATATCGTAAATTTGTATAAATATACATACAAAATAGACAATAATTAAATTTGTATGAAAATATATATACAAAATAGCTAAAATAAGCTAAATTTGAATTGAAATGTACATACAAAATACATTAAATAATGTAAATCTGTATCAAAATATTTATACAAATACATATAATAACGTAGATTTGTTTAAAATATATAAACAAAATACACATTATGTAATGTAAATACGTATAAAAATATGTACAAAATACACATATAATCATGTAAATCGTATCAAATATAAATAAAATAGCAATAAAATAATGTAAATTTGTATGAGAAAACATCTACAAATAACGCAAATTTCTACAAAATATATGTACAAAATGCACATAAAATAAAGTAAATTTGCATTAAAATATATATAAAAAAACACTAAATAATGTATTTGTATATAAAATATAAATTTATAAAAATACATAAAATACAATGATTTTGAAAAAAATGAATATAAATACATATAAATTAGGTAATTTGTATTGAAATACATATACAAAATACACATATCAATAATATAAATTTGAATGAAAATATATAAACAAATACACTTAAAATAACGTAACTATTTGGTTTTGTATATATATTTTTTATACATATTTACATTATTTAATTTGTATTTTGTATATATATTTTATACAAATTTACTTTATTTTAAGTGTACTTGTTTATGTATTTTCATTCAAATATACATTATTTATGTGTATTTTGTATATGTATTTCAATACAAGTTTACCTAATTTTATGTGTATTTTGTATATTTATTTTCATACAAAGTCAGATTATTTTTTGTGTATTATTGTATATATAGTTTTATACAGATTTATGTTATTTTATGTATTTTGTATATCTATTTTCATAGAAATTCACATTTTATTGATATTTTGTTTATTTATTTTCACACGAATTTACATTATTTAATGTCTATTTTGTATATATATATATTTTTTTTTTGACGTATTTACAGCATCTCAAGTGTATTTTGTATATATATTTCTATAGAAATCTGCGTTATTTTATGTGTATTCGTATACATATTTTGAAACAAACTTACATTGTTTTATGTATATTGCATATTTTTAATAAAAATTTACCATATTCTATTTGCATTTTGTATATTAATTTTACTACAAATTTAATTATTGAATGTGTATTTATGTATATGTATTTTTATAAAAATATGCTTTATTTTATTGATATTTTGCATCTTTATTTTCATACAAATTTACATTATTTTATTGATATTTTGTGTATTTATTTTGATACGATTTTATATTATTTTCTATGTGTATTTTGTATATATATTTAATACAAATGTACGTTATTTTATGTGTATTTGTTTTCCTTTCATACAAATTTTCATTATTTATGTGTATTTTGTACATTTACAAATTTGTACAAATTTAACTAATTATATGTGTATTTTGTATATCAATTTTCATAAAAATTGAAATTATTTTTGTTTTTTTTGTATATATTTTTATACAAATTTTTCGTTATTTTATGTGCAATTTGTATATTTATTTTCGTACAAATATACGTTCTATTATCGGAATTTTGTTTGTTTATTTTGATACGAATTTACATTGTTTTAGGTGTATTTGGTATATATATTTTTATACTATTTACATCATTTTATATGTATTTTGTATGTATATTTTCATAGAAATTTACTCTATTTTATGTGTATTCGTATATATATTTTGATACAAATTTATATTATTGATGTGTATTTTGCATATGTATTTCAATACAAATTTACTTTATTGTATATGCATTTTGTATATTTATTTCAATACAAATCTAATTATTTCATGTGTATTTTTGTATATATTTTTATTATATGGGTATTTTGCATCTTTATTTTCATACAAATCTAAATTATTTTATTGATATTCTGTTTATTTATTTTGATACGATTTAACATTATTCTATGTGTATTTTGTATATATATTTTTATACATATTTACATTATTTAATGTATATTTTGTATATATATTTTATCCAAATTTACGTTATTTTATGTGTATCTGTTTATATATTTTCATACAAATTTACATTATTTTATGTGTATTTTGTATATGTATTTCAATACAAATTTGCCTAACTTTTAAGTGTATTTTGCATATCTATTTTCAAACAAATTTAAATTCTTTTGTGTATTTTGTATTTATTTTATACAAATTTTAGTTATTTTATTTGTATTTTGTATATATATTTTCCTACAAATATACAATCTTTTATTATAGTTTTGTTTATTTATTTTGATACGAGTTTACATTATTTTATGTGTATTTTGTATATATTTTCTACGTATTTACATTATTTTATGTGTATTTTGTATATATATTTTAATAAAATTTATATTATTTTATTGTGTGTATTCCTATTTATTTTGATACAAATTTTATAAAATTATTGTATAATTATTTTATGTGTATTTGTATATATATTTCATAAAATTGATATTATTTTACATATTTTCATTACAAATTTACATTATTTTATGATTATTTTGTATATTTATTTTATTCAATTTTAAATTATTTTATGTGTATATTTGTATATGTATTTTCATACAAATTTATTTTTTTATGTATTTTTTATATATATTTATACAATTTTACATTATTATTGTGTATTTTGTATATTTTTTATACAAATTTATTCATTTTTTATAGGTATTTTGTTTATTTATTTTGATACGAGTTTACATTATTTATGTGTATTTTGTATATATTTTATACGTATTTACTTCATTTTAATGTGTATTTTGTATATATATTTTATAGAAATCTACGTTATTTTATGAGTATTTGTATATATTTTGAAAAAATTTACATTGTTTTATATGTATTATGCATATCTATTTCAATACAAATTTACCCTACTGTATGTTCATTTTGTATATCTATTGTAGTTCAAATTTAAATATTTTATGTGTATTTTGGTATATATATTTTCATAAAAAATGCGTTGTTTTATGGGTATTTTGCATCTTTATTTTCATACAAATTTACATTATTTTATTAATATTCTGTGTATTTATTTTGATACTATTTAACATTATTCTATTTTTTTATATATATTTACATTATTTAGTGTGTATTTTATATATATATTTCATACAAATTTACGTATTTTTAAGTGTATTTGTTTATATATTTTCATTCAAATTTACATTATTTTATGTGTATTTTGTATATGTATTTCAATACAAATTTACCTAATTTTATATGTATTTTGTATATTAATTTTCATACAAATTTAAATTATTTTTTGTGTATTTTTGTATAGAGTTTTATACAAATTTACAATATTTAATGTGTATTTTGTATATCTATTTTCATACAAATACACATTCTTTTATTGATATTTTGTTTATTTATTTTGACACGAATTTACATTATTTAATGTGTATTGTGTATATATATTTTTATACGTATTTACGTCATTTCATCTATTTTTTGTATATATATTTTTATAGAAATCTACGTTATTTTATGTGTATTCGTATATATATTTTGAAACAAATATACATTGTTTTATTTGCATATTTTTCAATACAAATTTAATATATTTTTTATATATATATATATATATATATATATATATATATATATATATATATATATATATATATATATATATATATATATATATATATATATATATATATATATATATATATATATATATATATATATATATATATATATATATATATATATACATTCTTTTATTGAATTTTGTTTATTTATTTTGATACAAATTTACATTATTTTATGTGTATTTTGTATATGTATTTTCTACGTATTTACATTATTTTATTTGTATTTTGTATATATTTTCATAAAATTTACGTTATTTTATTGTATTTATATATTTTCATATAAATTTACATTATTTTATGTGTATGTTGAATTTCTATTTCAATACAAATTAACCGTATAGTATGTGTATTATGTATATTGATTTTAATACACATTTAATTATTTTATGTGTATTTTGTATATATTTTTTTTAAATATGAGTTATTTTATGTGTATTTTGTATATATTTTCACACAAGTGTATTTTGTATATACTTTTATATCAATTTACGTTATTTTATGTGTATTTTGTATATATATTTATACACACATTCTTTTAATATTTTCTTTATTTATGATATTTTATTTTATGTGTATTTTGCACACATTTTTTTATACGTATTTACTTCATTTGATGTGTATTTTGTATATATATCTTTATAGAAATCTGCGTTATTTTATGTGTTTTCGTATATATATTTTGAATCAAATATACATTGTTTTATATGTATTTGGAAATCTATTTCAATACAAATTTACCTTATTGTGTGTGCATTTCGTATATTTATTTTAATACAAATTCAAATATTTTATGTGTGTTTTGGTATATATATTTTTATAAAAAATGCGTTATTTTATGGGTATTTTGCATCTTTATTTTCATGCAAATTTATAATATTTTATTAATATTCTGTGAATTTATTTTGATACGATTTTACATTATTCTATTTGTGTTTTGTATATATTTTTTTATACATATTTACATTATTTAATGTGTATTTTGAATATATATTTCATACAATTGTACGTTATTTTAAGTGTATATGTTTATATATTTTCTTTCAAACTTACATTATTTTATGTGTATTTTGTATATGTATTTCAATACAAATTTGGTAATTTTATGTTTATTTTGCATATCTATTTTCAAACAAATTTAAATAATTTTTGTGTGTTTTTGCATATATTGTTATACAAATTTATTTATTTTATTTGTATTTTCTATATATATTTTCCTACAAATATACATTCTTTTATTGGAATTTTATCTATTTATTCTGATACGAATTTACTTTATTTGATGTGTATTTTGTATATATATTTTTCTACGTATTTACATTATTTTATGTGTATTTTGTATTTATATTTTCATAAAAATTTACTTTATTTTATTGTGTGTATTCGTATATTATTTGATACAAATTTTATACAAATTCATGTTATTTTATGTGTATTTGTATATATATTTTCATACAAATCTACATTATTTTATGTGCATTTTTACATATATTTCGTTACAAATTTACCATATTTTATGTTTATTTTGAATATTTATTTCCTTCATTTTTAAATTATTTTATGTGTATATATGTATTTGTATTTAGGTTATTTTATGTGTATTTTCTATATATATTTTCATCAAAAATTACATTATTTTATTGGTATTTTGTTAGTTTAATTCGATACGAATTTAGATTATTTCATAGGTATTTTGTATACATATTTTTATACGCATTTACATTATTTAATGTGTGTTTTGTATATTTATTTTTATGCAAATTTACTTTATTTTATGTGTATTTGAATAAATATAAATATACAAAATGCACATAAAATAAGGTAAATTTATATAAAACAATATATAAAGATACACAAAAGTAATTAAATTTGTATGAAAATAGATATACAAAATACTCACAAAATAAGCTTAATTTGAATTGAAATATATGTACAAAATACATAAAATAAAGTAAATTTATATCAAAATATTTTTACAAATACACATATAATTACGTAAATTTTATATAAAAATATATAAACAAAATACACATTAAATAATGTAATTACGTATAAAAAAATATATACAAAATACATATATAACCATGTAATTCGTATCAAAATAAATAAACAAAATACCAATGAAATAATGTAAATTTTTATGAGAAAACATATACAAAATACACATAAAATAAATAAATTTCTATTAAAATATATGTACAAAAATGGACATGAAATAAATTTGCATTAAAAAATATATACAAAGCACACATTACATAATGTAAATGAGTATAAACATATGTATACAAAATACCTATGAAAAAATCTAAATTCGTATCGAGTTAAATAAAGAAAATACCAATAAAATAATGTAATTTTGGATGAAAATATATATAGAAAATACACATAAAATTACGTAAATACAAATACAAATATACACATAAAATAATTTAAAATTGAATGAAATAAATATACAAAATAATCATAAGATAAGGTAAATTTGTAATGAAAAATATGTAAAAATACACGTAAAATAATATAAATTTGTATGAAAATATATATACGAATACACATAAAATAACATGAATTTTTATAAAATTTTTATCAAAATAAATAGGAATACACACAATAAAATAATGTAAATTTTTATTAAAATATATATACAAAATACACATAAAATAATGTGAATACGTAGAAAAATATATATACAAAATACACATAAAATAATGTAAACTCGTATCAAAATAAATAAACAAAATTATAATAAAAGATTGTATATTTGTAGGAAAATATATATACAAAATACAAATAAAATAACTAAAATTTGTATAAAAATAAATACAAAAATACACAAAAATAATTTGAATTTGTTTGAAAATAGATATGCAAAATACACATAAAGTTAGGCAAATTTGTATGGAAATACATATACAAAATACACATAAAATAATGTAAATTTGTATGAAAATATATAAACAAATACACATAAAATAACGTAAATTTGGATAAAATATACATACAAAATATACATTAAATAATGTAAATACGTATAAAAATATTTATACAAAATACACATAGAATAATGTTAAATCGTATCAAAATAAATAAACAGAATATCAATAAAATAATTTAAATTTGTATGAAAATAAAAATGCAAAATACCCATATAATAACGCATATATGCATAAAAATATATATACAAAAATACACATGAAATAATTAAATTTGTATTAAAATAAATATACAAAATGCATATACAATAAAGTAAATTTGTATTGAAATACATATGCAAAATACACATCAATAATGTAAATTTGTATCAAAATATATATACGAATACACATAATACAATACAGTAATAGAATACAGTAAATTCCTATGAAAATATACATACAAAATACATATAAAATGATGTAAATAGTATAAAAATATATATACCAAATACACCTAAAATAATGTAAATTCGTATCAAAATAAACAAACAAAATTCCGTTCAAGAACGTATATTTGTAGGAAAATAAATATACAAAATAAACATAAAATAACGAAAATTTGTATAAAAATATATACAAAAAAAAACAAAAATGATTTAAATTTTTATGAATATTGATATACAAAATACACATATAATTAGTTAAATTTGTACAAATTTGTACATGTACAAAATACACATAAAATATTGAAAATTTGTATGAAATGAAAACAAATACACATAAAATAACGTACATTTGTATTAAATATATATACAAAATACACATAGAAAATAATGTAAAATCGTATCAAAATAAATACACAAAATATCAATAAAATAATGTAAATTTGTTTGAAAATAAAGATGCAAAATACCAATAAATTAAGCATATTTTTATAAAAATACATATACATAAATACACATTCAATAATTAAATTTGTAGTAAAATTAATATAAAAAATGCACATACAATAAGGTAAATTTTTATTAAAAAAAATATGCAAAATACATAAAACAATGTAAATTTGTTTCAAAATATATATACGAATACACATAAATTAACGCAGATTTCTATAGAAATATATATACAAAATACACTTGAGATGCTGTAAATACGTATAAAAAAATATATACAAAATAGACATTAAATAATGTAAATTCGTGTCAAAATAAATCAACAAAATATCATTAAAAGAATTTGTATTTGTATGAAAATAGATATACAAAATACACATAAAATAACGTAAATTTGTACTAAACTATATACAAAAATACACAAAAATAATTTAAATTTGTTTGAAAATAAGTATACAAAATACACAAAAAATTAGGTAAATTTGTATTGAAATACATTTACAAAATACACATAAAATAATGTAAATTTGAATGAAAATATATAAACAAATACACTTAAAATAACGTAAATTTGTATAAAATATATATACAAAATACACATTAAGTAATGTAAATATGTATAAAAAAATATATACAAAACCCAAATAGAATAATGTAAAATCGTAACAAAATAAATACACAGAATATTAATAAAATAATGTAAATTTGTATGAAAATAAAGGAGCAAAATATCCATAAAATAACGCATTTTTTTTAATATATATACCAAAAGACATATAAAAAATTAAAATTTGTATTAAAATAAATATACAAAATGCACATACAATAAGGTAAATTTATATTGATATGCAAAATACATATAAAACAATGTAAAATTTGTTTCAAAATACATATACGAATACACATAAAATAACGTAGATTTCTATAAAAATATATATACAAAATACACATAAAATGAAGTAAATACGTATAAAAAAATGTACACAAAATACACATAAAATAATGTAAATTCGTATCAAAATAAATAAACAAAATACCAATAAAAAAATGTGGAATTTAATAAAAATAAAAATACAAAATACACATAAAATATCGTAAATTTATATAAAACTATATACAAAAATACACAAAAGTAGTTAAATTTGTATGAAAATAGATATACAAAATACACATATATATTTATATTATAAATATAATATATATATATATATATATATATATATATATATATATATATATATATATATATATATATATATATATATATATATATATATATATATTTACAAAATACATCAAATAATGGAAATTTGGATCAAAATATTTATACAAATACACATATAATAACGTAAATTTGTATAAAAACACATCAACAAAATACACATTAAATAATGTAAATACGTATCAAAAAATATGTAGAAAATACACATATAATCATGTAATTCGTATCAAAATAAATAAACAAAATACCAATAATATAATGTAGATTTGTATGAGAAAACATATACAAAATACATATAAAATAACGCTAATTTCTTTAAAAATATATGTATAAAAATGCAAATCAAATAAAATAAGTTTGTATCAAAATATATATATAAAACACACATTAAATAATGTAAATGCGTATAAAAAAATGTATAAAAAATACCTTTGAAATAATCTAAATTCGTATCGAATTAAATTAACAAAATACCAATAAAATAATGTAGTTTTGGATGAAAATGTATATAGAAAATACAAATAAAATAACCAAAATACAAATACAAATATACACATAAAATAATTTAAAATTGCATTAAATGAATATATGAAACAAACATAAAATAAGATAAATTTGTAATGAAATATATGTAAAAATACACATAAAATAATTTAAATTTGTATGAAAATATGTATTCAAATACACATAAAATAACATGAATTTGTATAAAATTTGTATCAAAATATATACGAGAGCACACAACAAAATACACATAAAATAATGTAAATACGTAGAAACATATATATACAAAATACACATAAAGTAATGGAAATTCGTATCAAAATAAATAAACAAAATTGCAATAATAGAATGTATATATGTAGGAAAATATATATACAAAATACAAATAAAATAACTAAAATTTGTAAAAAAAAGTTATACAAAAATACGCAAAAATAATAAAAATTTGTTTGGAAATAGATAGGCAAAATACACATAAAATTAGGCAAATTTTAATTGAAACACATATACAAAACACTCATAAAATAATGTAAATCTATATGAAAATATATAAACAATGTATTTAAATACATTTACAAAATACACATCAAATAGTGTAAATTTGATTTAAAATATATATACAAATACACTTAAATTAACGTAAATTTGTATAAAATATATATATAAAATCACATTAAATAATGTAAATATGTATACAAAAATATATACAAAACAAAAATAGAATAATGTAAAATCGTATCAAAATAAATAAACAGAATATTAATAAAATAATGTAAATTTGTATTAAAATTAAGATGCAAAATACACCCAAAATAGCGCATTTTTAAAAAAAATATATATACCAAAACACACATAAAATATTTGAATTTCTATTTAAATAAATATACGAAATGCACACATAATAAGGTAAATTTGTATTGAAATAGATATGCAAAATACATATAAAACAATGTAAATTTGTTTCAAAATATATATACGAATACACATAAAATAACGCATATTTTATAAAGATATATATACAAAATACACATAAAATGAATTAAATACGTATAAAAAAATGTGTACAAATTAGACATAAAATAATGTAAACTCGTATCGAAATAAATAAACAAAATACTAATAAAAGAATGTGTATTTGTATAAATATAAATATACAAAATACACATAGAATAACGTAAATTGATATAAAAGTATATACAAAAATACACAAATTTAGTTGATTTTATGTGTATTTTGTATATCTATTTTCATACAAATTTAACTACTTTTGTGTATTTTTGTATATAGTTTTATATAAATTTACGATATTTTATGTGTATTTTGTATACTTATTTTTAAACAAATACACATTTTTTTATTGGTATTTTGTTTATTTATTTTGATACAAATTTACATTATTTTATGTGTATTTTGTATACATTTTTTTTTATACGTATTTATTTCATTTTATGTGTATTTTGTATATATATTTTTATAGAAATCTACGTTATTTTATGTGTATTCATATATATATTTTGAAACAAATTTTACATTGTTTTATATATATTTTGCATATCTATTTCTATATAAATTTACCTAATTGTATACAAAATACACATAAAATTAGGTAAATTTGTATTGAAATACATATACAAAATACACATAAAATAATGTAAATTTGAATGAAAATATATAAACAAATACACTTAAAAAAACGTAAATTTCTATGAAATATATATATATATATATATATATATATATATATATATATATATATATATATATATATATATATATATATATATATATATATATATATATATAAAATACAAATAAAAAATGTAAATATGTACAAAAGACAAATAGAATAATATAAAATAGTATCAAAATAAATACACAGAATATTAATAAAATAATGTAAATTTGTATGAAAATAAAGATGCAAAATACCCATAAAACAACGCATTTTTTATGAAAATATATATACCAAAATACACATAAAATATTTAAATTTGTATTACAATAGATATACAAAATGAACATACAATAAGGTAAATTTGTATTGAAAGAGATATGCAAAATACATATAAAACAATGTAAATTTCTTTCAAAATATATATACGAATACAAATAAAATAACGTAGATTTCTATAAAAATATATATATACAAAATACACATAAAATGAAGTAAATACGTATAAGAAAATGTATACAAAATACACATAAAATAATGTAAATTCGTATCAAAATAAATAAACTAAATGCCAATAAAAGAATGTGCACTTGTATAAATATAAATATACAAAATACACATAAAATAACGTAAAATTGTATAAAACTATATACAAAAATAAACAAAAAAAAAAAATTTGTATGAAAATAGATATACAAAAGACACATAAAATAAGCTAAATTTGAATTGAAATAAATATAGAAAATACATAAAATAATGTAACTTTGTATCAAAATATATATTCAATTACACATATAATAACGTAAATTTGTATAAAAATATATAAACAAAATACACATTAAATAATGTAAATACGTATAAAAGATATGTACGTAATGTAATTTTTTTTAAAATGAAAGATGCAATATACCCTTAAAATAGCTCATATTTAAAAAAAAATATATACAAAAATACACATAAAATAATTAAATTTGTATTAAAATAAATATACAAAATACACATACAATAAGGTAGATTTTTATTGAAATAGATATGCAAAAAATACATAAAATAAAGTAAATTTGTATCAAAATATATACGAATACACACAATAAAATAACGTAAGTTTTTATGAAAATATATATACAAAATACACATTAAATAATGTAAATACATAGAAAATATATATACAAAATACACATGAAAAAAAATGTAAATTCGTATCAAAATAAATAAACAAAATTTCCTCTAAAAGAATGTATATTTGTAGGAAAATATATATACAAAATACAAATAAAATAGCAAAAATTTGTATAAAAATATATGCAAAAATAACCAAAAAAAAAAATAAATTTGTTTGAAAATAGATATGCAAAATACACATGAAATTAGGCAAATTTTTATTGAAATACATATACAAAATACACATAAAATAATGTAAATTTCTATGAAACTATATAAACATACACATAAGATAACGTAAATTTCCATAAAATATATGTACAAAATATACATTAAATAATGTAAATATGTCTAAAAATATGTATACAAAATACACAGAATAACGTAAAATCGTATCAAATTAAATAAACAGACTATCAATAAAATAATGTAAATTTGTATGAAAATAAAGATGCAAAATACCCATATAATAACGCATATTTGTTTAAAAATATATATACAAAAATACACATAAAATAATTATATTTGTATCAAAATAAATATACAAAAGGCACATACAATAAAGAAAATTTGTATTGAAATAAATATGTTAAATAATGTAAATGCGTATAAAAATATATATACGAATACATAAAACAGAATTAATATTTTCATATATATATATATTATAAATATATATATATATATATATATATATATATATATATATATATATATATATATATATATATATATATATATATATATATATATATATATATATATATATATATATATATATATATATATATATATATATATATATATATATATATATATATATATATATATATATATATATATATATATATATATATATATATATATATATATATATATATATATATATATATATATATATCAAATACATAAAATAATGAAAATTGTATCAAAATCAAAAAATAAAATGCAGATAAAAGAACTTACAAACTTCCATTATGTTATGTGTATGTTGTAAATGTATTTACATATAAATGGAACTAATTATATGTATTTTGTATATCTATTTTCATAGAAATTGAAATTTATTTTTGTTTTTTGTATATATTTTATTCAATTTCGTAATTTTATATGTATTTTGTATATTTATTTTCCTACAAATATGCGTTCTTTATTGGAATTTTGTTTATTTATTTGATACAATTTTCATTTTTAGGTGTATTTGATATATATATTTTTATACTTATTTACATAATTTTATATGTATTTTGAATATATATTTTCATAGAAATTTACTCTATATGTATATACAAAAAAACACAAAAATAATTTAAATTTGTATGAAAATAAATATACAAAATACACATAAAATTAGGTAAATTTGTATTGAAATACATATACAAAATACACTTAAAATAATGTAAATTTGAATGAAATTATATAAACAAATACACTTAAAATAACGTTAATTTGTATAAAATATATAAAAATACACATTAAATAATGAAAATATGTATAAAAAAAATATATACAAAACACAAATAGTATAATATAAAATCGTATCAAAATATATACACAGAATATTAATAAAATAATGTACATTTGTATGAAAACTAAGATGCAAAATACCTATAAAATAACGCATTTTTTATAAAATTATATATACCAAAATACACATAAAATATTTGAATTTGTATTAAAATAAATATACAAAATGCACATACAATAAGGTAAATTTGTATTGAAATAGATATGCAAAATACATATAAAACAATGTAAATTTGTTTCAAAATATAAATACGAACACATAAAATAACGTAGATTTCTATAAATATATATATACAAAATACAAATAAAATTAAGTAAATACGAATCAAAAATGTATACAAAATACACATAAAGTAATGTAAATTCGTATGAATATAAATAAACAAAATACCAATAAGAGAATGTGTATTTGTATAAATATAAATATTGAAAATGCACATAAAATAACGTAAATTTGTATGAAACTATATACAAAAATACACATAAGTATTTAAATTTGTATGAAAATAGATATACAAAATACACACAAAATAAGCTAAATTTGAATTGAAATATATATACAAAATACATAAAATAAAGTAAATTCGTTTCAAAATAATTTTAACAAATACACATATAATAACGTAAATTTGTAAAAAAATATATAAACAAAATACACATTAAGTAATGTAAATACGTATAAAAAAAAATATTAACAAAATACACAAATAATCAAGTCATTCGTATCAAAATAAATAAAGAAAAAACTAATTAAATAATGTAAATTTGTATTAGAAAACATATACAAAATACACATAAAATAACGTTTTAATATTTAAATACAAATTTAACTTATTACAATATTGTATATACAATTTTATTACAAAATATACATAAAATAACGAAAATTTGTATAAAAATTTATACAAAAAAAAACACATAAATAATTTAAATTTGTTTGAAAATAGATATACAAAATACACATATAATTAGTTAAATTTGTATTTAAATACATGTACAAAATACATATAAAATAATGTAAATTTTTATGAAATGAAAACATATAAACATAAAATAACGTACATTTGTATAAAATATATATACAAAATACACATAGAATAATGTAAAATCGTATCAAAATAAGTACACAGAATACCAATAAAATAATTTAAATTTGTATGAAAATAAAGATGCAAAACACCCATAAAATAAAGCATATCTTTTTTAAAAATACATATACAAAAATACACATAGAATAATTAAATTTGTATTAAAATTAATATGCAAAATGCACATACAATAAGCTAAATTTGTATTGAAAAAATACGCAAAATACACATTAAACAGTGTAAATTTGCTTCAAAATATATATACGAATACACATAAAATAACGTTGATTTCTATAGGAATATATATACAAAATACACTTGAAATAATGTAAATACGTATAAAAATATATATACAAAATACACATTAAATAATGTAAAATCGCGTCAAAATAAATAAACAAAATATCAATAAAAGGATGTGTATTTGTATGAAAATAGATATACAAAATACACATAAAATAACCTTTGGCTTTCATCCTCTTTCACTGACCATCCTGGTGAACAAGCCTACAACTTTGCTATCCTCAACGACCTAGAGCAGTTGGTCCAGCACCCTACACGTATTCCTGACCGTCTTGGAGATCGGCCCAACATTCTAGACCTCTTCCTTACCTCAAACCCTTCTGCTTATTCTGTCAAACTGTTCTCTCCGTTGGGCTCCTCCGATCACAATCTTATTTCTGCATCCTGTCCTATCGCTCCTGTACATCCTCTGGACCCACCGAAGAGGCGATGCTTCTGGCATTTTGCTTCAGCTCGGTGGGACGACCTGAGGATGTACTTTTCCGATTTCCCGTTGAATGATTATTGCTTCCAGGATAGAGACCCCTCTGTGTGTGCTCAGCGCATCACAGAGGTGATTGTCTCTGGAATGGAGGCATACATTCCTCGTTCTTTCTCTACCTCACGCTAAAAATCCTTTGTTTAATCACGCTTGTTCTCGTGCTGTCAATGATAGAGAGGTAGCTCACAAAAGATACCAGAGCCTTCAAACTGATGCTAATTATGAACTTTACATTTCTGCCTGAAATCGTGCCAAATCTATTCTCCGACTAACCAAAATTCTTTCATTAATAGAAAATGTCAAAACCTTGCTTTCTAACTCTTCCTGTGACTTCTGGCATCTAGCCAAAACATCTCCTCCAACTTCACTTCTTCATCTTTCCTCCACTCAGTCCTGACGGCAACACTGCCGTCTCATCTATCTCTAAGGCTGAACTCTTCTCTCAAACTTTTTCTAAAACTCCACTCTGGACGATTCTGGGCATATTCCTCCTACTCATCCCCTCTGACTCCTTTATGCCTGTTATAAAGATTCTTCAAAATGATGTTTATGCCCCTCTGGCCTCAATCCTCAGAAGGCTTATGGACCTGATGGAGTGCCTCCTATTGTCCTTAAAACTGTGCCTTCGTGCTGTCACCCTGCCTGGTCAAACTCTTTCGCCTCTGCCTGTCAACATCTACCTTTCCTTCTTGCTGGAAGTATGCCTTCACACAGCCTGTACCTAAGAAGGGTGACCGCTCCAATCCCTCAAACTACCGTCCTAATGCTTTACTTTCTTGTCTAAAGCTTTTGAATCAATCTCAACCGTAAGATTCAAAAGCACCTTTCCACTTCTGACCTTCTATCTGATCGCCAGTATGGGTTCCGCAAGGGCGTTCTGGTGATCTCCTGGTGAGCCTTCTTAACTGACTCTTGGTCATCCTCTCTTAGCCGTTTCGGTGAAACTTTTGCTATTGGGCTGGACATATCAAAAGGTTTTGATAGGGTCTGGCACAAATCTTTGCTTTCTAAACTACCCTCCTACGGTTTCTATCCTTCTCTCTGTACCTTTATCTCCAGTTTCCTTTCTGACCGTTCTATTTCTGCCGTGGTAGACGGTCACTGTTCTTCCTAAATCTATTAACAGTGGTGTCCCACAGGTTCTGTCCTATCTCCCACTTTTTCTGTTGTTCATTGATGATCTTCTTCCAAAACGAACTGTCCTATCCATTCCTACGCCGATGATTCCACTCTGCATTATTCAACTTCTTTTAATAGAAGACCCACCCTTCAGAACTTAACGACTCAAGGCTGGAGGCTGCAGAACGCTTAGCCTCAGACTCAGACCTTACTATTATTTCCGATTGGGGCAAGAAGAACCTGGTGTCCTTCAACGCCTCAAAACACAGTTTCTCCACCTATCCACTCGACACAATCTTCCAAACAACTATCCCTCATTCTTTGACAACACCCAGCTATCACCTTCCTCAACACTAAACATCCTCGGTCTATCCTTAACTCAAAATCTCAACTGGAAACTTCATATCTCATCTCTTACTAAATCAGCTTCCTCGAGGCTGGGCGTTCTGTACCGTCTCCGCCAGTTCTTCTCCCCTGCACAGTTGTTGTCCATATACAGGGGCCTTGTCCGCCCTCGTATGGAGTATGCATCTCATGTGTGAGGGGGCTCCACCACACAGCTCTTCTGGACAGAGTGGAGGCAGGCTCTTCGTCTCATCAGCTCTCCTCCTCAAACTGATAGTCGTCTACCTCTTAAATTCCGACGCAATGTTGCCTCTCTTTCTATCTTCTATCGATATTTCCACACTGACTTCTCTTCTGAAATTGCTAACTGCATGCCTCCCTCCCGCGGTCCCGCTGCACTCGACTTTCTACTCATGCTCATCCCTATACTGTCCAAACCCCTTATGCAAGAGTTAACCAGCATCTTCACTCTTTCATCCCTCACGCTGGTAAACTCTGGAACAATCTTCCTTCATCTGTATTTCCTCCTGCCTACGACTTGAACTCTTTCAAGAGGAGGGTATCAGGACACCTCTCCTCCCGAAACTGACTTATCTTTCGGCCACCTCTTCTTTCTTTTTAGGAGCTTTAGAGTAGCGGGCTTTTTTTTATTAATGTTTTATTTTTTGTGCCCTTGTGCTTTCTCATTTTTTTTAAAAAAAAAAAAAAAAAAAAAAAAAAACCTAAATTTGTATCAAGCTATATACAAAAATACACAAAAATATTTTAAATTTGTATGAAAGTAAATATACAAAATACACATAAAATTAGGTAAATTTGTATTGAAATACATATACAAAATACACATAAAATAATGTAAATTTGTATGAAATTAAAACAAATTCACATAAAATAACGTACATTTTTATAAAATATATATACAAAATATACATAGAATAATGTAAAATCGTATGAAAATAAATACACAGAATATCAATAAAATAGTGTAAATTTGCATAAAAATATATATACAAAACACACATTAAATAATGTACATGCGTATAAAAATATGTATACAAAATACCAATGAAATAATCAAAATTTGTATCGAATCAAATTAACACAATACCAAAAAAATAATGGAATTTTGGATGAAAATATATATAGAAAATACACATAAAATAACCTAAATACAAATACAAATATACACATAAAATAATTTAAAATTGAATGAAATAAATATACAAAATAAACATAAATAAGGTAAATTTGTAATGAAATACATGTACAAAATACACATAAAATAATATAAATTTGTATGAAAATATAAATACAAATACACATAAAATAACATAAATTAGTATAAAAATATATACTCAAAATAAACATTAAATAATGAATAAAAATATATATACACAATAAAGTAAATTTGTATTGAAATAGATATGCAAAATACACATAAATAATGTAAATTTGTATCAAAATATATATACGAATACACCTAAAATAAAGTAAATTTCTATGAAAATATACATACACAATACATATCAAATGATGTAAATAAGTATAAAAATATATATATCAAATACACCTAAAATAATGTATCAAAATAAATAAACAAAATTCCAATAAAAAACGTATATTTGTAGGAAAATAAATACCGAAAATACACATAAAATAACGAAAATTTGTGTAAAAATATATACAAAAAAAAGCAAAAATGATATCAATTTGTATGAAAATAGATATTCAAAATACACATATAATTAATTAAATTTGTATTTAAATACATGTACAAAATACACGTAAAATTATGTAAATTTGTATGAAATGAAAACAATTACACATAAAATAACGTACATTTGTATAAAATATATATACTAAATACACTTAGAATAATGTAAAATCGTATCAAAATAAGTACACAGAATATCAATAAAATAATTTAAATTTGTATGAAAAGAAAGATGCAAAATTCCCATAAAATAGCGCATTTTTTATAAAAATATATTTACCAAAAAACACATAAAATATTTAAATTTGTATTAAAATAAATATACAAAATGCATATACAGTAAGGTAAATATGTATTGAAAGAGATATTCAAAAATACATATAAAACAAAGTAAATTTGTTTCAAAATATATCTACGAATACACATAAAATAACGTAGATTTCTATAGAAATATATATACAAAATACACATGAAATTATGTAAATACGTATAAAAATATATATACAAAATACATATCTAGGTAAATTCGTGTCAAAATAAATAAACAAAATATCATGAAAAGAATGTGTATTTGTATGAAAATAGATAATAGATAATAAATTTGTGTAAAATATATATGCAAGATACACATCAAATAATGTAAATATGTATAAAAAAGGATATACAAAAAACAAATAGAATAATGTAAAATCGTATCAAAATAAATACACCGAATATTAGTAAAATAATGTAAATTTGTATGAAAATAAAGATGCAAAATTCCCATAAAATAGCGCATTTGTTATAAAAATATATATACGAAAATACACATAAAATATTTAAATTTGTATTGAAATAAATATACAAAATGCATGTACAATAAGGGTAAATTTGTATTGAAAGAGATATGCAAAAATACATATAAAACAATGTAAATTTGTTTCAAAATATATATACGCATACAAATAAAAAAAACGTAGATTTCTATAAAAATATATATACAAAATACACATAAAATTAAGTAAATACGTATAAAAAAAAGTATACAAAATACACATAAAATAATGTAAATTCGATTTAAAATAAAAAAGAAAATACCAATAAAAGAATGTGTATTTGGATAAATATAAATATACAAAATACATATACAAAATAAACATAAAATAAGGTAGATTTGTAATAAAATATATGTACAAAATACACATAAAATAATGTAAATTTATATGAAAACATATATACAAATACACATTAAATACCATGAATTTGTATAAAAATATATATTCAAAATAAATATTAAATAATGTAAAAGCGTATAAAAAATATATATTAAAAGTACATCTAAAATAATGTAAATTCGTATCAATAAAAAATCAACAAAACACCAATAAAATAATATATATTTGAATGAAAATAAATTTACAAAATACACATAACATAACTAAAATTTGTATTAAAATATATACAAAAATACATAGAAATAATTTGAGTTTGTATGAAAATAGATATACAAAATACACATAAAACTAGGTAAATTTCTTTTGAAATGTATATACAAAATAATAAAAAATATTGTAGATTTGTGTCAAAATATATAACAAATACACTTAAAATAACGTAAATTTGTATGAAAAATATATACAAAATACGACATCGAATAATTAATGTCATAAAAATGAATAAGGCAATATCAATAAAATAATGTAAATTTATATTTAAAATAGAATGCAAAATACCCAAAAATAAAAGCATGTATAATAAATACAGATATAAAAAATACACATCGAATAATTAAATTTGTGTAAAATAAAATTATACAAATTGCGTATATAATAAATTTATAATAAGATAAATTTATATTGAAAAATATGTAACATTCACGTTTACTCATACAAATTGATATTATTTTATTTATATTATTTTTATTTATTTTGATACGAATTTACATGATTATATGTATTTTGTATACATTTTATACGTATTTACATTATTTAATGTGTATTTTGTTTATATATTTTGATACAAATTTACGTTATATTTTATGTATTTTGTATGTATTTTTCATAAATTTAATTATTTTATGTGTATTTTGTATATATAAATAAATTTACGTTATTTTATGTGTATTTATACAATATTTATAATATTTTATTAATATTTTGTGTATTTATTTGATACGATTTTACATTATTCTATTTGTATTTTGTATATATTTTTTATACAAATTTACATTATTTTATGTATTTGTTTATATATTTATCATTCAAATTAATATTATATATTTTATGTATTTTATATATATTTATCTCCATACAAATTTACCTAAGTTTATGTGTATTTTGTATATTTATTTTCATACAAATTTAAAATATTTCTGTGTATTTTGATATATTGATACAAATTTACATTATTTATGTATTTTGTATATCTATTTTCATAAATACACATTCTTTTATTGATATTTTGTTTATTTATTTTGACATAATTTACATTATTTAATGAGTATTTTTTATATATATTTTATACGTATATACATCATTTCATGTATTTTGTATAGTTTAAACAAATTGATATTATTTATGTGTATTTATATATATATATATATATATATATATATATATATATATATATATATATATATATATATATATATATATATATATATATATATATATAAATATATATATATATATATATATATATATATATATATATATATATATATATATATATATATATATATATATATATATATATATATATATATATATATATACACATTCTTTATTAATTATTTTGTTTATTTATTTTGATACTAATTTACATTATTTTATATGTATTTTGTATACATTTTTATACGTATTTACTTAATTTTATGTGTCTTTTGTATATATATATTTTTATACAAATCTACCTTAATTCATGTGTATTCGTATATATATTTTGAAACAAATTTACATTGTTTATATGTATTTTGCATATCTATTTTTATGTATTCTGTATTTATTTTTGTTATACATAGAATAATGTAAAATCGTATCAAAATAAGTACACAGAATATCAATAAAATAATTTAAATTTGTATGAAAATAAAGATGCAAAATACCCATAAGATAAAGCATATTTTTTTTTTAAATACATATACAAAAATACACATGGAATAATTAAATTTGTATTAAAATTAATTTACAAAATGCACACATACAATAAGGTAAATTTGTATTGAAAAAAAAATGCAAAATACAAATAAAACAGAGTAAATTTGTTTCAAAATATATATACAAATACACATAAAATAACGTAGATTTCTATAGAAATATATATACAAAATACACATGAAATTATATAAACACGTATAAAAACATATATATAAAATACATATTAAGTAATGTAAATTCGTGTCAAAATAAATAAACAAAATATCATGAAAAGAATGAGTAATTGTATGAAAATAAATAATAGATAATAAATTTGTATGAAATATATATGCAAGATACACATTAAATAATGTAAATATGTATAAAAAAAAATATATACAAAAAACAAATAGAATAATGTAAAATCGTATCAAAATAAATACACCGAATATTAGTAAAATAATGTAAATTTGTATGAAAATAAAGATGCAAAATTCCCATCAAATAGCGCATTTCTTATAAAAATATAAATACCAAAATACACATAAAATATTTAAATTTGTATTGAAATAAATATACAAAATGCACATACAATAAGGTAAACTTCTATTCAAAGAGATATGGAAAAATACATATAAAACAATGTAAATTTGTTTCAAAATATATATGCGAATACACGTAAAATAACGTAGATTTCTATAAAAATATATATACAAAATACACATAAATTTAGGTAAATACGTATAAAAAAATGTAAACAAAATACACATAAAATAATATAAATTCGAAACAAAATAAATAAACAAAATATCAATAAAAGAATGTGTATTTGTATAAATATAAATGTACAAAATACACATACAAAATAACCATAAAATAAGGTAAATTTGTAATGAAATATATGTCCAAAATACACATAAAATAATGTAAATTTATATGAAAATATATATACAAAATACAGCTAAAATAAGCTAAATTTGAATTGAAATGTACATACAAAATACATAAAATTATGTAAATCTGTATCAAAATATTTATACAAATACATATAATAACGTAGATTTGTTTAAAAATATATAAACAAAATAAACATTAAGTAATGTAAATACGTATAAAAAAATGTGTACAAAATACACATATAATCATGTAATTCGTATCAAAATAAATAAACAAAATAGCAATAAAATAATGTAAATTTGTATGAGAAAACATATACAAATACACCTAAAATAATGTAAATTCGTATCAAAATAAATAAATAAAATACCAATAAAAGAATGTGTATTTGTATAAATATAAATATACAAAATACACATAAAATAACGTAAATTTATATAAAACTATATACAAAAATACACAGAAGTAATTAAATTTGTATGAAAATATATACAAAATACACACTAAATAAGCTAAATTTGAATTAAAATATATATACAAAATACATGAAATAAGGTAAATTTGTATCAAAATATTTATACAAATACACATATAATAACGTAAATTTGTATGAAAATATATAAACAAAATACACATTAAATAATGTAAATACGTATAAAAAAAATGTGTACAAAATACACATATAATCATGTAATTCGTATCAAAATAAATAAACAAAATACCAATAAATTAATATAAATTTGTATGAGTAAATGTGTATAAATATAAATGTACAAAATACACATACAAAATAAACATAAAATAAGGTAATTTTGTAATGAAATATATGTACAAAATACACATAAAATAATGCAAATTTCTATGAAAATATATATACAAATACGAATAAAATACCATGAATTTGTATAAAATTATATATTCAAAATAAATATTAAATTATGTAAATGCGTATAAAAATATATATAAAAAGTACATATAAAATTATGTAAATTCGTATCAATATAAATCAACAAAATACCAATAAAATAATATATATTTGAATGAAAATAGATTTACAAAATACACATAACATAACTAAAATTTGTATTGAAATATATACAAAATACATATAAATAATTTGAGTTTGAATGAAACTAGATATTCAAAATACTTGTATTGAAATAGATATGCAAAATACATATAAAACAATGTAAATTTGTTTCAAAATATATATACGAACACACATAAAATAACGTTGATTTCTATAAAAATATATCCAAAATACACATAAAATACACAAACAAAATAAACATAAAATAAAGTAAATTTGTAATGAAATAAATGTACAAAATACACATAAAATAATGTAAATTTATATGAAAATATATATACAAAATACAACTAAAATAAGCTAAATTTGAATTGAAATGTACATACAAAATACATAAAATAATGTAAATCTGTATCATACAAATACATATAATAACGTAGATTTGTTTAAAAATATATAAACAAAATACGCATTAAGTAATGTAAATACATATAAAAAATATGTGCAAAATACACATATAATCATGTAATTCGTATCAAAATAAATAAACAAAATAGCAATAAAATAATGAATACAAAATACACATAAAAATCGTATCAAAATAAATAAACAAAATACCAGTAAAAGAAAGTGTATTTGTATAAATATAAATATACAAAATACACATAAAATATCGTAAATTTGTATAAAACTATATACAAAAATACACAGAAGTTATTAAATTTGTATGAAAATATATATACAAAATACAGCTAAAATAATCTAAATTTGAATTGAAATGTACATACAAAATACATAAAATAATGTAAATCTGTATCAAAATATTTATACAAATACATATAATAACGTAGATTTGTTTAAAAATATATAAACAAAATACACATTAAGTAATGTAAATACGTATAAAAAATATGTACAAAATACACATATAATCATTTAATTCGTATCAAAATAAATAAACAAAATAGCAATAAAATAATGTAAATTTGTATGAGAAAACATATACAAATAACACAAATTTCTATAAAAATATATGTACAAAAATGCACATAAAAATAAAGTAAATTTGCAAAAAAATATATATACAAAACACACACTAAATAATGTAAATGCGTACGTAAAATAACCTAAATTTGTATAAAACTAAATACAAAAATACACAAAAATAATTTAAATTTGTTTGAAAAGAAATATACAAAATAAACATAAAATTAGGTAAATTTGTATTGAAATACATATACAAAATACACATCAAATAATGTAAATTTGAATGAAAATATATAAACAAATACACTTAAAATAACGTAAATTTGTATAAAATATATATGCAAGATACACATTAAATAATGTAAATGTGTATAAAAAAATATATACAAAAAACAAATAGAGTAATGTAAAATCGTATCAAAATAAATACACAGAATATCAATAAATAATGTAAATTTGTATGAAAATAAATATGCAAAATGCATATACAGTATTTGTATTGAAAGAGATATTCAAAAATACATATAAAACAATGTAAATTTGTTTCAAAATATATATACGAATACACATAAAAAAAAGTAGATTTCTATAGAAATATATATACAAAATACATATGAAATTATGTAAATACGTATAAAAATATATATTCAAAATACATATCAAATAATGTAAATTCGTGTCAAAATAAATTAACAAAATATCATGAAAAGAATGTGTATTTGTATGAAAATAGATAATAGATAATAAATTTGTATAAAATATATATGCAAGAAACATTTTAAATAATGTAAATATGTATAAAAAAGTATATACAAAAAACAAATAGAATAATGTAAAATCGTATCAATATAAATACACCGAATATTAATAAAATAATGTAAATTTGTATGAAAATAAAGATGCAAAACTCCCATCAAATAGCGCATTTCTTATAAAAATATATATACCAAAATACACATAAAATTAAGTAAATACGTATAAAAAAATGTATACAAAATACACATAAAATAATGTAAATTCGAATTAAAATAAATAAACAAAATACCAATAAAAGAATGTGCATTTGGATAAATATAAATATACAAAATACACATACAAAATAAACATAAAATAAGGTAGATTTGTAATAAAATATATGTACAAAATACACATAAAATAATGTAAATTTATATGAAAATATATATACAAATACACATAAAATACCATGAATTTGTATAAAAATATATATTCAAAATAAATATTAAATAATGTAAAAGCGTATAAAAATATATATACAAAGTACATATAAAATGAATATTAAGATGCAAAATACTCCTAAAATAACGCATTTTTTATAAAATTATTGATACCAAAATACACATAAAATGTTTGAACTTGTATTAAAATAAATATACAAAATGCACAACAATAAGGTAAATTTGTATTGAAATAGATATGCAAAATACATATAAAATAATGTAAATTTGTTTCAAAATATATATACGAATACACATAAAATAACGTAGATTTCTATAAAAATACATATACAAAATACACATAAAATTAAGTAAATACGTATAAAAAAAATGTATACAAAATACACATAAAATAATGTAAATTCGTATAAATGTAAATAAACAATATACCAATAAAAGAATGTGTATTTGTATAAATATAAATATACAAAATGCACATAAAATAACGTAAATTTATATAAAACTATATACATAAAATAACGCAAATTTCTATAAAAATATATGTACAAAAATGAACATTAAATAAATTTGCATAAAAATATATATACAAAACACACATTAGATAATGTAAATGAGTATAAAAATATGTATACAAAATACCTATGAAATAATCTAAATTCGTATCGAGTTAAATTAAGAAATACCAATAAAATAATGTAATTTTGGATTAAAATATATATACAAAATACACATAAAATAACCTAAATACAAATACAAATATACACATAAAATAATTTAAAATTGAATGAAATAAATATACAAAATAAACATAAAATAAGGTAAATTTGTAATGAAATATATGAAAAAATACACATAAAATAATATAAATTTGTATGAAAATATATATACAAATACACATTAAATAACATGAATCTGTATAAAATTTGTATCAAAATATATACTTATACACACAATAAAATAACGTAATTTTTTTTATATAAAATGTATATACAAAATACACATAAAATAATTTAAATACGTAGAAAATATATATACAAAAATACATAAAATAACGTAAATATGTATGAAAATATATAAACAAATACACATAAAATAATGTAAATTTGGATAAAATATATACAAAATGAACATTAACTAATGTAAATATGAATAAAAATATATACAAAAACACATAGAATAATGTTAAATCGTATCAAAATAAATAAAGAGAATATCAATAAAATAATGTAAATTTGTATGAAAATAAAGATGCAAAATATCCATATAATAACGCATATTTGCATAAAAATATATACAAAAATACATATAAAATAATTAAATTTGTATTAAAATAAATATACAAAATGCACGTACAATAAAGTAAATTTGTATTGAAATAGATATGCAAAATACACATTAATAATGTAAATTTGTATCAAAATATATATACGAATACTCATAAAATAGAGTAAATTTCTATGAAAATATACATACAAAATAGATATTCAAAATATACATATAACTAGTTAAATTTGTATTTAAATACATGTACAAAAAACACATAAAATAATGTAGATTTGTATGAAATGAAAACAAATACATTTTATATAAAATATATATACAAAATACACATAGAATAATGTAAAATCATATCAAAATAAATACAAAGAATATCAATAAAATAATGTAAATTTGTATGAAAATAAAGATGCAAAATACCCATAAAATAAAGCATATTTTTATAAAAATACATATACAAAAATACACATAGATTAATCAAATTTGTATTAAAATTAATATACAAAATGCACATACAATAAGGTAAATTTGTATTGAAAAAATATGCAAAATACACATAAAACAATGTAAATTTGTTTCAAAATATATATACAAATACACATAAAATAACGCAGATTTCTATAGAAATATATATACAAAATACACTTGAAATAATGTAAATACGTATAAAAATATATATACAAAATACACATTAAATAATGTTAATTCGTGTCAAAATAAATAAACAAAATATCATGAAAAGAATGTGGATTTGTATGAAAATACATATACAAAAAACACATAAAATAACCTAAATTTGTATAAAACTTTAAACAAAAATACACAAAAATAATTTAAACTTGTATGAAAATAAATATACAAAAAGCATATAAAATTAGGTAAATTTGTATTGAAATACATATATAAGATACACATAAAATAATGTAAATTTGAATGAAAATATATAAACATATAGACTTAAAATAACGTATATTTGTATCAAATATATATACAAAAAACACATTAAATAATGTAAATATGTATAAAAAAATATATACAAAACACAAATAAAATAATGTAAAATCGTATCAAAATAAATACAGAAAATATTAATAAAATAATGTAAATTTGTATGAAAATTAAGATGCAAAATACCCATAAAATAACGCATTTTTTTAAAATATATATACGAAAAAACATAAAATATTTGATTTTGTATTAAAATAAATATATATACAAAATACACATAAAATAAGCTAAATTTGAATTGAAATATATATACAAAATACATAAAATAATGTAAATTTGTATCAAAATACTTATACAAATACACATATAATAACGTAAATTTGTATAAAAATATATAAACAAAATACACATTAAATAATGTAAATACGTATAAAAAAATGTACAAAATACACAAATAATCATGTAATTCGTATCAAAATAAATAGACAAAATAATTATAAAATAATGTAAATTTCTATGAGAAAACATATACAAAATACACATAAATAACGCAAATATCAATAAAAATATATATAATATAATATATTTTTATACATATATAAAATATTTAATGTATATTTTGTATATATTTTATCCAAATTTACGTTATTTTATATGTATTTGTTTACATATTTTCATACAAATTTACATTATTTTATGTAAGCTTTGTATATGTATTTCAATACAAATTTGCCTAACTTTATGTGTATTTTGCATATCTATTTTCAAACAAATTTAAACTATTTTTGTGTATTTTTGTATATATTTTTAGACAAATTTTTGTTATTTTATTTGTTTTTTGAATATATATTTTCCTACAAAAATACATTCTTTTATTGGAATTTTGTGTATTTAATTTTTTACGAATTTACATTATTTTATGTGTATTTTGTATATATATTTTTCTACGTATTTAAATTATTTTATGTGCATTTTATATATACATTTTCATAAAAATTTACGTTATTTTATAGTGTGTATTCGTATATATTTTGAAACAAATTTTATACAAATTCATGTTATTTTATGTGTATTTGTATATATATTTTCATACAAATTGATATTATTTTTTGTGTATTCTTACATATATTTTATTACAAATTTACCTTATTTTATGTTTATTTTGTATATTTATTTCATTCAATTTTAAATTATTTAATGTGTATATTTGTATTTGTATTTAGGTTATTTTATGTGTGTTTTCTATATATATTTTCATCCAAAATTACATTATTTTATTGTTATTTTCTTAGTTTAACTCGATATGAATTTAGATTATTTCATAGGTATTTTGTATACATATTTTTATACTCATTTACATTATCTAATGTGTGTTTTGTATATATTTTTTTATGCAAACTAATTTTATGTGCATTTTTTACATATATTTTTATAGAAACTTAAAACGTTATTTTATGTGTATTTTGTATATGTTTTCTCATACAAATTTACATTATTTAATTAGTTTTTTGTTTATTTATTTTGATACGAATGACTTGATTATTTGTGGATTTTGTAAATATTTTTTTTATACGTATTTACATTACTTAGAGTGTATTTTGTTTATATATTTTTTTTTACAAATTTACGTAATTATATGTGTATTTGTTAAAAATATTTTGAAACGAATTTCATGTATTTTGTATATATATTTCAATTCAAATTTAGCTTATTTTGTGTGTATTTTGTATATCTTTTTTCATACAAATTTAATTACTTCAGTGTATTTTTGTATATAGTTTTATACAAATTTACGTTATTTTATGAGCATTTTGTATATTTATATTTATACAAATACACACTCTCTTATTGGTATTTTGTTTATTTATATTTATACGAATTTACATTATTTTGTGTATTTTGTATACATTTTTGATTCGTATTTACTTAATTTTATTTGTATTTTGTATATATATATTTATAGAAATCTACGTTATTTTATGTGTATATGTATATATATTTTGAAACAAATTTACATTGTTTTATATGTATTTTGCATATCTATTTCAATACAAATGTACCTTATTGTATTTGCATTTTGTATATTTATTTTAATTCAAATTCAAATATTTTATGTGTATTTTGGTATATATAATTTTATAAAAAATGCGTTATTTTATAGGTATATTGCATCTTAGTTTTCATACAAATGTACATTATTTTATTAATATTCTGTGTATATATTTTGATACGATTTTATATTATACTATTTGTGTTTTGTATATATTTTTTTATACATATTTTCATTATTTAATGCGTATTTTTTATATATATTTTATAAATTAACGTTATTTTAAGTGTATTTGTTTATATAATTTCATTCAAATTTACATTATTTTAAGTGTATTTTGTATATGTATTTAAATACAAATTTACCTAATTATATGTGTATTTTGTATATTTATTTTCATACAAATTTAAATTATTTTTGTTTTTTCGTATAAACATATAGAGTAAATTTCTATGATAATATATATTCAAAATACATATAAAATTATGTAATTAAGTATAAAAATATATATATCAAATACACCTTAAAAAAATAAAATTCGTATCAAAATAAATAAACAAAATTTCGATAAAAGAACGTATATTTGTAGGAAAATAAATATACAAAATACACATAAAATTACGAAAATTTGAATAAAAATATATACAAACAAACAAAACAAAACAATTTCAATTTGTATGAAAATAGATATACAAAATACACATATAATTAGTTAAATTTGTAATTAAATACATGTACAAAACACACATAAAATAATGTAAATTTGTATGAAATAAAAACAAATTCACATAAAATAACGTACATTTGTATAAAATAGATATACAAAATATACATAGAATAATGTAAAATCGTATCAAAACAAATACACAGAATATCAATAAAATAATGTAATTTTGTATGAAAATAAAGATACAAAATACCCATAAAATAAAGCATATTTTTTAAAAAATACATATACAAAAATACACATAGAATAATTAAATGTGTATTAAAATTAATATACAAAATGCACGTACAATAAGGTAAATTTGTATTGAAAAAATATACAAAATGCACATAAAAGTGTAAATTTGTTTAAGAATCTATATACGAATACACATAAAATAACGTAGATTTCTATAGAAATATATATACAAAATACACATGAAATGATGTAAATACGTATAAAAATATATATCTGCAATATATACATTAAATAATTTAAATTCTCGTCAAAATAAATAAACAAAACATCAATAAAAGAATGTGTATTTGTATGAAAATAAATATACAAAATACTCATAAAATAACCTAGGTTTGTATAAAACTATAAACAAAAATACACAAAAATAATTTAAATTTGTATGAAAATAAATATACAAAATACACATAAAACTAGGTAAATTTGTATTGAAATACATATACAAAATACACATAAAATAATGAAAATTTGAATGAAAATATATAAACATATACACTTAAAATAACGTAAATTTGTATCAAATATATATACAAAATACACATTAAATAAAGTAAATATGTATAAAAAAATATATACAAAACACAAATAGAATAATGTAAAATCGTATCAACAATAAATACACAGAATATTAATAAAATAATGTAAATTTGTATGTAAATAAAGATGCAAAATAGCCATAAAATAGCTCATTTTTTATAAAAATATATATACCAAAATACACATAAAATATTAAAATTTGTATTAAAATAAATATAAAAAATGCACATACTCTAAGGTAAATTTGTATTGAAATAGATATGCAAAATACATATAAAACAATGTAAATTTGTTTCAAAATATATATACGAATACACATAAAATATCGTAGATTTTATAAAAATATATACAAAATACACATAAAATGAAGTAAATACGTATAAAAAAATGAATACAAAATATACATAAAAATCGTATCAAAATAAATAAACAAAATACCAGTAAAAGAATGTGTATTTGTATAAATATAAATATACAAAATACACATAAAATATCGTAAATTTGTATGAAACTATATACAAAAATACACAGAAGTAATTAAATTTGTATGAAAATATATATACAAAATACAGCTAAAAAAAGCTAAATTTGAATTGAAATGTACATACAAAATACATAAAATAATGTAAATCTGTATCAAAATATTTATACAAATACATATAATAACGTAGATTTGTTTAAAAATATATAAACAAAATACATATTAAGTAATGTAAATACGTATAAAAAATATGTACAAAATACGCATATAATCATGTAATTCGTAACAAAATAAATAAACAAAATAGCAATAAAATAATGTAAATTTGAATGAGAAAACATATACAAATAACGCAAATTTCTATAAAAATATATGTACAAAAATGCACATAAAATAAAGTAAATTTGCAAAAAAATATATATAAAAAACACACACTAAATAATGTAAATGCGTACATAAAATAACCTAAATTTGTATAAAACTATATACAAAAATACACAAAAAAAATTTAAATTTGTTTGAAAAGATATATACAAAATACTCATAAAATTAGGTAAATTTGTATTGAAATACATATACAAAATACACATCAAATAATGTAAATTTGAATGAAAATATATAAACAAATACACTTAAAATAACGTAAATTTGTATAAAATATATATGCAAGATACACATTAAATAATGTAAATGTGTATAAAAAAATATATACAAAAAACACATAGAATAATGTAAAATCGTATCAAAATAAATACACAGAATATCAATAAAATAATGTAAATTTGTATAAAAATAAAGATGCAAAATTCCCCAAAAATTTCGCATTTTTTATAAAATTTATATACCAAAATACACATAAAATATTTAAATTTGTATTGAAATAAATATACAAAATGCATATACAGTAACGTAAATTTGTATTGAAAGAGATATTCAAAAATACATATAAAACAATGTAAATTTGTTTCAAAATATATATACGAATACACATAAAATAAAGTAGATTTCTATAGAAATATATATACAAAATACATATGAAATTATGTAAATACGTATAAAAATATATATACAAAATACATATCAAATAATGTAAATTCGTGTCAAAATAAATAAAAAAAATATCATGAAAAGAATGTGTATTTGTATGAAAATAGATAACAGATAATAAATTTGTATAAAATATATATGCAAGATACACATTAAATAATGTAAATATGTATAAAAAAATATATACAAAAAACAAATAGAATAATGTAAAATAGTATAAAAATAAATACAAATAATATTAATAAAATAATGTAAATTTGTATGAAAATAAAGATGCAAAATTCCCATAAAATAGCGCATTTCTTATAAAAATATATATACCAAAATACAGATAAAATATTTAAATTTGTATTGAAATAAATATACAAAATGCACATACAATAAGGTAGATTTGTATTGAAAGAGATATGCAAAAATACATATAAAACTATGTAAATTTGTTTCAAAATATATATACGAATACAAATAAAAAACCTAGATTTCTATAAAAATATATATTCAAAATACATATAAAATTAAGTTAATACGTATAAAAAAATGTATGCAAAATACACATAAAATAATGTAAATTCGATTTAAAATAAATAAACAAAATACCAATAAAAGAATGTGTATTTGGATAAATATATATATACAAAATACATATACAAAATAAACATAAAATAAGGTAGATTTGTAATAAAATATATGTAGAAAATACACATAAAATAATGTAAATTTATATGAAAATATATACAAATACACATAAAATACCATGAATTTGTATAAAAATATATATTCAAAATAAATATTAAATAATGTAAAAGTGTATAAAAATATATATACATAGTACATATAAAATAATGTAAATTCGTATCAATATAAATCAACAAAACACCAATAAAATAATATATATTTGAATGAAAATAAATTTACAAAATACACATAACATAACTAAAATTTGTATTAAAATATATACACAAATACATAGAAATAATTTGAGTTTGTATGAAATTAGATATACAAAATACACATAAAACTAGGTAAATTTCTTTTGAAATGTATATACAAAATAGCCATAAAATATTGTAAATTTGTGTCAAAATATATAAACAAATACACATAAAATAACGTAAATTTGTATGAAAAATATATACAAAATACACATAGAATAATGTCAATTCGTATCAAAATGAATGAGCAGAATATCAATAAAATAATGTAAATTTGTATGAAAATAAAGATGCAAAAAACCCAAAAAATAAAGCATATGTTTATAAAAATACAGATACAAAAATACACATCGAATAATTAAATTTGTATTAAAATTAATATACAAAATGCGTATATAATAAGGTAAATTTGTATTGAAAAAATATGCAACATACACGTTTACTCATACAAATTTATATTATTTTATTGGTATTTTGTTTATTTATTTTGATACGAATTACATGATTATATGTGTATTTTGTACACATTTTCTTATACGTATTTACATTATTTAATGTGTATTTTGTTTATATATTTTCATACAAATTTACGTTATTATATATGTATTTTTACATTTTGATACAAATTTACTTTATTTCATGTATTTTGTGTATATATTTCAATTAAAATTTAGCATTTTTGGGGGGATTTTGTATATATTTTCATACAAATTTAACTACTTCTGTGTATTTTTGTATATAGTTTTATTTAAATTTACGTTATTTTATGTGTATTTTGTATATTTATATTTATACAAATACACATTCTTTTATTGGTATTTTGTTTATTTATTTTGATGCTATTTACATTATTTTATGTGTATTTTGTATACATTTTATACGTATTTACTTCATTTATGTGTATTTTGTATATATATTTTATAGAAATCTACGTTATTTTATGTGTATTCATCATATTTTGAAACAAATTTACATTGCTTTATATGTATTTTGCATATCTATTTCAATACAAATTTACCTTATTGTATGTGTTTTTATATATTTATTTTAATACAAATCTAATTTTTATGTGTATTTTTGGTATACATATTTTATAAATAAAAAAAATGCGTTATTTTATGGGTATTTTGCCTCTTTATTTTCATACAAATTTACATTATTTTATTAATATTCTGTGTATTTATTTTGATACGATTTTACATTATTCTATTTGTGTTTTGTATATATTTTTATACAAATTTACGTTATTTTAAGTGTATTTGTTTATGTATTTTCATTCAAATTTACATTATTTTATGTGAATTTTGTATATGTATTTCCATACAAATCTACCTAATTTTACGTGTATTTTGTATATTTATTTTCATACAAATTTAAAATATTTTTGTGTATTTGTGTATATAGTTTGATACATCTTTAGGTTATTTTATGTGTGTTCTTAATATCTATTATATATATATATATATATATATATATACATATATATATATATATATATATATAAATATATATATATATATATATATATATATATATATATATATATATATATATATATATATATATATATATATACAAAAAAAATCTGAAATTATGTAAATACGTATAAAAATATATATACAAAATACATATCAAATAATGTAATTTCGTGTCAAAATAAATAAAAAAAATATCATGAAAAGAATGTGTATTTGTATGAAAATAGATAACATATAATAAATTTGTATAAAATATATATGCAAGATACACATTAAATAATGTAAATATGTATAAAAAAGTATATACAAAAAACAAATAGAATAATGTAACATCGTATCAAAATAAATACACCGAATATTAATAAAATAATGTAAATTTGTATGAAAATAAAGATGCAAAATTCCCATAAAATAGCGCATTTCTTATAAAAATATATATACTAAAATACACATAAAATATCTAAATTTGCATTGAAATAAATATACAAAATGAACATACAATAAGGTAAATTTGTATTGAAAGAGATATGCAAAAATACATATTAAACAATGTAAATTTGTTTCAAAATATATATACGAATACAAATAAAAAAACGTAGATTTCTATAAAAATATATATACAAAATACACATAAAATTAAGTAAATACGTATAAAAAAATGTATACAAAATACACATAAAATAATGTAATTTCGAATTAAAATAAATATAAATTTGAATGAAAATATACAAACAAATACACTTAAAATAACGTAAATTTGTATAAAATATATATGCAAGATACACATTAAATAATGTAAATGTGTATAAAAAAAATATATACAAAAAACAAATAGAATAATGTAAAATCGTATCAAAATAAATACACAGAATATCAATAAAATAATGTAAATTTGTATAAAAATAAAGATGCAAAACCCAAAAATTATCGCATTTTTTATAAAAATATATATACCAAAATACACATAAGATATTTAAATTTGTATTGAAATAAATATACAAAATGCATATACAGTAACGTAAATTTGTATTAAAAGAGATATTCAAAAATACATATAAAACAATGTAAATTTGTTTCAAAATATATATACGAATACACATAAAATAAAGTAGATTTCTATAGAAATATATATACAAAATACATATGAAATTATGTAAATACGTATAAAAATATATATACAAAATACATATCAAATAATGTAAACTCGTGTCAAAATAAATAAACAAAATATCATGAAAATAATGTGTATTTGTATGAAAATAGATAATAGATAATAAATTTGTATAAAATATATATACAAGATACACATTAAATAATGTAAATATGTATAAAAAAGTATATACAAAAAACAAATAGAATAATGTAAAATCGTATCAAAATAAATACACCGAATATTAATAAAATAATGTAAATTTGTATGAAAATAAAGATGCAAAATTCCCATAAAATAGCGCATTTCTTATAAAAATATATATACCAAAATACAGATAAAATATTTAAATTTGTATTGAAATAAATATACAAAATGCACATACAATAAGGTAGATTTGTATTGAAAGAGATATGCAAAAATACATATAAAACAATGTAAATTTGTTTCAAAATATATATACGAATACAAATAAAAAACCTAGATTTCTATAAAAATATATATTCAAAATACATATAAAATTAAGTTAATACGTATAAAAAAATGTATGCAAAATACACATAAAATAATGTAAATTCGATTTAAAATAAATAAACAAAATACCAATAAAAGAATGTGTATTTGGATAAATATATATATACAAAATACATATACAAAATAAACATAAAATAAGGTAGATTTGTAATAAAATATATGTACAAAATACACATAAAATAATGTAAATTTATATGAAAATATATATACAAATACACATAAAATACCATGAATTTGTATAAAAATATATTCAAAATAAATATTAAATAATGTATAAGTGTATAAAATATATATACATAGTACATATAAAATGTAAATTCGTATCAATATAAATCAACAAAACACCAATAAAATAATATATATTTGAATGAAAATAAATTTACAAAATACACATAACATAACTAAAATTTGTATTAAAATATATACACAAATACATAGAAATAATTTGAGTTTGTATGAAATTAGATATACAAAATACACATAAAACTAGGTAAATTTCTTTTGAAATGTATATACAAAATAGCCATAAAATATTGTAAATTTGTGTCAAAATATATAAACAAATACACATAAAATAACGTAAATTTGTATGAAAAATATATACAAAATACACATAGAATAATGTCAATTCGTATCAAAATGAATGAGCAGAATATCAATAAAATAATGTAAATTTGTATGAAAATAAAGATGCAAAAACCAAAAATAAAGCATATGTTTATAAAATACAGATACAAAATACACATCGAATAATTAAATTTGTATTAAAATTAATATACAAAATGCGTATATAATAAGGTAAATTTGTATTGAAAAAATATGCAACATACACGTTTACTCATACAAATTTATATTATTTTATTGGTATTTTGTTTATTTATTTTGATACGAATTACATGATTATATGTGTATTTTGTACACATTTTCTTATACGTATTTACATTATTTAATGTGTATTTTGTTTATATATTTTCATACAAATTTACGTTATTATATGTGTATTTTTACATTTTGATTCAAATTTACTTTATTTCATGTATTTTGTATATATATTTCAATTAAAATTTAGCTTATTTTGTGTGTATTTTGTATATATTTTCATAAAAATTTCATTACTTTTGTGTATTTTTGTATATAGTTTTATATAAATTTACGTTATTTTATGTGTATTTTATATATTTATATTTATACAAATACACATTCTTTTATTGGTATTTTGTTTATTTATTTTGATACGAATTTACATTATTTTATGTGTATTTTGTATACATTTTTTTATACGTATTTACTTCATTTTATGTGTATTTTGTATATATATTTTTATAGAAATCTACGTTATTTTATGTGTATTCGTATACATATTTTGAAACAAATTTACATTGCTTTATATGTATTTTGCATATCTATTTCAATACAAATTTACCTTATTGTATGTGTTTTTTATATATTTATTTTAATACAAATCTAATTTTTTTATGTGTATTTTGGTATATATATTTTTATAAATAAAAAAAATGCGTTATTTTATGGGTATTTTGCCTCTTTATTTTCATACAAATTTACATTATTTTATTAATATTCTGTGTATTTATTTTGATACGATTTTACATTATTCTATTTGTGTTTTGTATATTTTTTTATACAAATTTACGTTATTTTAAGTGTATATATTTTGTTTATGTATTTTCATACAAATTTACATTATTTTATGTATTTTGTATATATATTTCATACAAATTTACCTAATTTTACGTGTATTTTGTATATTTATTTTATATATAAATTTAAAATATATTTATATATATATTTTATATATATATATATATATATATATATATATATATATATATATATATATATATATATATATATATATATATATATATATATATATATATATATATATATATATATATATATATATATATATATATATATATATATATATATATATATATATAATAAATTCAAAATATCATGAAAATAATGTATTTGTATGAAAATATATAATAAATAATAAATTTGTATAAAATATATGCAATACACATTAAATAATGTAAATATGTATAAAAAAGTATATACAAAAAACAAATAGAATAATGTAAAATCGTATCAAAATAAATACACCGAATATTAATAAAATAATGTAAATTTGTATGAAAATAAAGATGCAAAATTCCCATAAAATAGCGCATTTCTTATAAAAATATATATACCAAAAAACACATAAAATTTTTAAATTTGTATTGAAATAAATATATAAAATGCTCATACAATAAGGTAAATTTGTATTGAAAGAGATATGCAAAAATACATATAAAACAATGTAAATTTGTTTCAAAATATATATACGAATACAAATAAAAAAACGTAGAATTCTATAAAAATATATATACAAAATACACATAAAATTAAGTAAATACGTATAAAAAAAATGTATACAAAATACACATAAAATAATGTAAATTCGAATTAAAATAAATAAACAAAATACCAATAAAAGAATGATGTGTATTTAGATAAATATAAATATACAAAATACACATACAAAATAAACATAAAATAAGGTAGATTTGTAATAAAATATATGTACAAAATACACATATAATCATGTAATTCGTATCAAAATAAATAAACAAAATACCAATAAAATATTATAAATTTGTATGAGTAAACGTGTTTGTTGTATATTTTTTCAATACAAATTTATCTTATTATATACGCATTTTGTATATTAATTTTAATACAAATTTAATTATTTGATGTGTATTTTTGTATCTGTATTTTTATAAACATATGCTTTATTTTTTGGGCATTTTGCATATTTATTTTCATACAAATTTACATTATTTTATTGATATTCCGCTCATTCATTTTGATACGAATTGACATTATTCTATGTGTATTTTGTATATATTTTTCATACAAATTTACGTTATTTTATGTGTATTTGTTTATATATTTTGACACAAATTTACAATATTTTATGGATATTTTGTATATACATTTCAAAAGAAATTTACCTAGTTTTATGTGTATTTTGTATATCTATTTTCATACAAACTCAAGTTATTTCTTTGTATTTTTGTATATATTTTACAAATTTTTGTCATGTTATGTGTATTTTGTTAACTTATTTTCATTCAAATATATATTATTTTATTAATGTTTTGTTGATTTATATTGATACCAATTTACATTATTTTATATGTACTTTGTATATATTTTTTTATACGCATTTACATTATTTAATATTTATTTTGAATATATATTTTTATACAAATTCATGGTATTTTATGTGTATTTGTATATATATTTTCATATAAATTTACATTATTTTTGTGTATTTTGTACATATATTTTATTACAAATCTACCTTATTTTATGTTTATTTTGTATATGTATTTTGTATATTTATATTTATCCAAATACACATTCTTTTATTGGTATTTTGTTTATTTATTTTAATTCGAATTTACATTATTTTATGTGTATTTTGTATACATTTTTTTATACGTATTTACTTAATTTTATGTGTATTTTGTATATATATTTTTATAGAAATCTACGTTTTTTTATTTGTATACGTATATATATTTTGAAACAAATTTACATGGTTTTATATGTATTTTTGCATATCTCTTTCAATACAAATTTAACTTATTGTATGTGCATTTTGTATATTTATTTCAATACAAATTTAAAAATTTTATGTGTATTTTGGTATATATATTTTTATAAGAAACGCGCTATTTTATGGGAATTTTGCATCTTTATTTTCATACAAATTTACATTATTTTATTAATATTCGGTGTATTTATTTTGATACGATTTTACATTATTCTATTTGTTTTTTGTATATACTTTTTTTATACATATTTACATTATTTAATGTGTATCTTGCATATATATTTTATACAAATTTATTATCTATTATCTATTTTCATAGAAATACACATTCTTTTCATGATATTTTGTTTATTTATTTTGACACAAATTTACATTATTTGATATGTATTTTGTATATATATTTTTATACGTATTTACATAATTTCATATGTATTTTGTATATATATTTCTATAGAAATCTACTTTATTTTATGTGTATTCGTATATATATTTTGAAACAAATTTACATTGTTTTATATGTATTTTTGAAAATCTGTTTTAATACAAATTTACCTTACAGTATATGCATTTTGTATATTTATTTCAATACAAATTTAAATATTTTATGTGTATTTTGGTATATATATTTTTATAAAAAATGCGATAATTTTTGCGAATTTTGCATCTTTATTTTCATACAAATTTACATTATTTTATTGATATTCTGTGTATTTATTTTGATACGATTTTACATTATTCTATTTGTTTTTTGTATATATATTTTTATACACATTTACATTATTTAATGTGTATCTTGCATATATATTTTATACAAATTTACGTTATTTTAAGTGTATTTGTTTATATATTTTCATTCAAATTTACATTATTTTATGTGTATTTTGTATATGTATTTCAATACAAATTTACCTAATTTTATGTGTATTTTGTATATTTCTTTTCAAACAAATTTAAATTATTTTTGTGTATTTTTGTATATAGTTTTATACAAATTTAGGTTATTTTATGTACGCATTTACATTATTTAGTGTGTGTTTTGTATATATATTTTTATGCAAATTTACTTTATTTTATGTGCATTTTTTTACATATATTTTTTAGAAATTTGCGTTATTTGTATATGTTTTCTCATACAAATTAACATTATTTTATTGCTATTTTGTTTATTTATTTTGATACGAATTACATGATTATATGTGTATTTTGTACATTTTTTTTAAACGTATTTACATTACTTAATGTGTATTTTGTTTATATATTTTTAAACAAATCTACGTTATTATATGTATTTGTATAAATATTTTGATACAGATTTACATTATTTTATGTATTTTGTATGTACATTTCAATTCAAATTTAGCTTATTTTAGCTGTATTTTGTATATATATTTTCATACAAATTTAATAACTTCTGTGTATTTTTGTATATAGTTTTATACAAATTTACGATATTTTATATGTATTTTGTATATTTATATTTATACAAATACACTTTCTTTTACTAGTATTTTGTTTATTTATTTTGATACGATTTTTATGTGTATTTTGTATTCATTTTTTTATACGTATTTACTTCATTTTATGTGTATTTTGTATATATTTTTATATAAATCTACGTTATTTTATGTGTATTCGTATATATATATTTTGAAACAAATTTACATTGTTTTTTTGTATGTATTTTTTATATTTATTTTAATACAAATTTTAATATTTTATGTGTATTTTGGTATATATATTTTTATAAAAAATGCGTTATTTTATGGCTATTTTGCATCTTTATTTTCATTCAAATTTACATTATTTTATTAATATTCTGTGTATTTATTGTTGATATGATTTTACAATATTCTATTTGTGTTTTGTATATATTTACATTATTTAATGTGTATTTTGTATATATACTTGATACAAATTTACGTTATTTTAAGTGTATATGTTTATATATTTTCATTCAAATTTCCATTATTTTATGTGTATTTTGTATATGTATTTCAATACAAATTTACCTAATTTTATGTGTATTTTGTATTTTTATTTTCATACAAATACACATTCTTTTATTGATATTTTGTTTATTTATTTTGACGAGAATTTAAATTATTTAATGTGTATTTTGTATATATATATTTTTATACGTATTTACATCATTTCATGTGTATTTTGTATATATATTTCTATAGAAATCTACGTTATTTTATGTGTATTCGTATATAGATTTTTAAACAAATTTACACTTTTATGTGCATTTTGTATATTTTTTCAATACAAATTTACCTTATTGTACGTGCATTTTGTATTTTAATTTTAATACACATTTAATTATTCTATGTGTATTTTTGTATATGTATTTTTTAAAAAAATATGCTTTATTTTATGGATATTTTGCATCTTTATTTTCATACAAAATTACATTATTTTATTGATATTCTGTGTATTTATTTTGATACGATTTTACATTATTCTATGTATATTTTATATATCTATTTTATACAAATGTACGTTATTTTATGTGAATTTGTTTTCATTTCATACAAATTTACATTATTTTATGTGTATTTTCTACATGTATTTAAATACAAATTTAACTAATTATATGTGTATTTTGTATATCTATTTTCATACAAATTGAAATTTATTTTTTTGTTTTTTTGTATATATTTTTATTCAAATTTTCGTAATTATATGTATATTTTGTATATTTATTTTCCTACAAATATACGTTCTTTTATCGGAATTTTGTTTATTTATTTGATACGAATTTTATTTTTTTTAGGTGTATTTGATATATATATTTTTATACTTATTTACTTAATTTTATATGTATTTTGAATATATATGAGTATTCGTATATATATTTTGATACATATTTACATTATTAATGTGTATTTTGCATATCTATTTCAATACAAATTTACTTTATTGTACGTGCATTTTGTATATTTATTTTAATACAAATTTAATTATTTTATATGTATGAAATTTGTATGAAAATAGATATACAAAATAAGGTAGATTCGTTTCAAATTCAATAAAAAAAATTCAGATAAAAGAACGTATATTTGTAGAAAAAATAAATATACAAAATACACATAAGATAACGAAAATTTGTATGAAAATATATAAAAAAATAAACAAAAATAATTTCAATTTGTATGAAAATAAATATACAAAATACACAAGTATTTTGTATATCTATTTTCACACAAATTTAATTACTTTTGTGTATTTTTGCATATAGTTTTATATAAATTTACGTTATTTTATTTGTATTTTGAATATTTATATTTATACAATACACATTCTTTTATTAGTATTTTCTTTATTTATTTTCATACGAGTTTACATTATTTTATGTGTATTTTGTATACCTTTTTTTATACGTATTTACTTCATTTTATATGTATTTTGTATATTTATTTTCATAGAAATCTACGTTATTTTATGTTTATTCGTATATATATTTTGAAAAAAAATTAAATGGTTTTATATGTATTTTGCATATCTATTTTGAATAAAAATTTACCTAATTGTATGTGCATTTTGTATATTTATTTTAATACAAATTCAAATATTTTATGTGTGTCTTGGTATATATATTTTTTATAAAAAATGCGTTATTTTATGGGTATTTTGCATCTTAATTTTCATACAAATTTACATTATTTTATTAATATTCTGTGTATTTATTTTGATACGATTTTATATTATTCTATTTGTGTTTTGTATATATTTTTTTATACATATTTACATTATTTAATGTGTATTTTTTATTTATATTTTATACAAATTTACGTTGTGCATTTGTATATATATATATATATATATATATATATATATATATATATATATATATATATATATATATATATATATATATATATATATATATATATATATATATATATATATATATATATATATATATATATATATATATTTTTTTTTAATATGAGTTATTTTATGTGTATTTTGTATATCTATTTTCATACAAATTTAATTACTTTTGTGTATTTTTGTATATACTTTTATATCAATTTACGTTATTTTATGTGTATTTTGTATATTTATATTTATATAAATACACATTCTTTTATTAGTATTTTGTTTATTTATTTCGATACGAGTTTACATTATTTTATGTGTATTTTGTACACATTTTTTTATACGTATTTACTTCATTTTATGTGTATTTTGTATATATATCTTTATAGAAATCTGCGTTATTTTATGTGTTTTCGTATATATATTTTGATACAAATTTACATTGTTTTATATGTATTTTGCATATTTATTTCAATACAAATTTACCTTATTGTGTGTGCATTTTGTATATTTAGTTTTATACAAATTCAAATATTTTATGTGTGTTTTGGTATATATATTTATATAAAAAATGCGTTATTTTATGGGTATTTTGCATCTTTATTTTCATGCAAATTTATATTATTTTATTAATATTCTGTGTATTTATTTTGATACGATTTTACATTATTCTATTTGTGTATTCTATATATTTTTTTATACATATTTACATTATTTAATGTTTATTTTCAATATATATTTCATACAATTTTACGTTATTTTAAGGGTATTTGTTTATATATTTTCATTCAAACTTACATTATTTTATGTGTATTTTGTATATGTATTTTAATACAAATTTGCATAATTTTATGTGTATTTTGCATATCTATATTCAAACAAATTTAAATAATTTTTGTGTGTTTTTGTATATATTTTTATACAAATTTTAGTTATTTTATTTGTATTTTCTATATATATTTTCCTACAAATATACATTCTTTTATTAGAATTTTATCTATTTATTCTGATACGAATTTACTTTATTTTATGTGTATTTTGTATATATATTTTTCTAAGTATTTACATTATTTTATGTGTATTTTGTATATATATTTTCATAAAAATTTATTTTATTTTATTGTGTGTATTCGTATATAATTTGATACAAATTTTATACAAATTCATGTTATTTTGTGTATTTGTATATATATTTTCATACAAATCTACATCATTTTATGTGCATTTTTACATATATTTCATTACAAATTTACATTATTTTATGTTTATTTTGAGTATTTATTTCCTTCAATTTTAAATTATTTTATGTGTATATATGTATTTGTATTTAGGTTATTTTATGTGTATTTTCTATATATATTTTCATCAAAAATTACATTATTTTATTGGTATTTTGTTAGTTTAATTCGATACGAATTTAGATTATTTCATAGGTATTTTGTATACATATTTTTATACGCATTTACATTATTTAATGTGTGTTTTGTATATTTTTTTTATGAAATTTACTTTATTTTATGTGTATTTGTATAAATATAAATATACAAAATGCACATAAAATAGGGTAAAATTATATAAAACAATATACAAAGATACTCAAAAGTAATTAAATTTGTATGAAAATAGATATACAAAATACACACAAAATAAGCTTGATTTGAATTGAAATATATGTACAAAATACATAAAATAAAGTAAATTTGTATCAAAATATTTTTAGAAATACACATATAATTACGTAAATTTTATATAAAAATATATAAACAAAATACACATTAAATAATGTAATTACGTATAAAAAATATATACAAAATACACATATAATCATGTAATTCGTATCAAAATAAATAAACAAAATACCAATAAAATAATGTAAATACACATAAAATAAATAAATTTCTACAAAAATATATGTACAAAAATGCACATAAAATAAATTTGCATTAAAAAATATATACAAAACACACATTACATAATGTAAATGAGTATAAACATATGTATACAAAATACCTTTGAAAAAATCTAAATTCGTATCGAGTTAAATAAAGAAAATACCAATAAAATAATGTAATTTTGGATGAAGATATATATAAAAAATACACATAAAATTACGTAAATACAAATACAAATATACACATAAAATAATTTAAAATTGAATGAAATAAATATACAAAATAATCATAAAATAAGGTAAATTTGTTATGAAAAATATGTAAAAATACACGTAAAATAATATAAATTTGTATGAAAATATATATACAAATACACATAAAATAACATGAATTTGTATAAAATTTGTATCAAAATAAAGAGGAATACACACAATAAAATTATGTAAATTTTTATTAAAATATATATTCAAAATACACATAAAATAATGTAAATACGTAGAAAAATATATATACAAAATACACATAAAATAATGTAAACTCGTACCAAAATAAATAAACAAAATTATGAGAAAAGATTGTATATTTGTAGGAAAATCTATATACAAAATACAAATAAAATAACTAAAATTTGTATAAAAATAAATACAAAAATACACAAAAATAATTTAAATTTGTTTGAAAATATATATGCAAAATACACATAAAGTTAGGCAAATTTGTATTGAATTACATATACAAAATACACATAAAATAATGTAAATTTGTATGAAAATATATAAACAAATACACATAAAATAACGTAAATTTGGATAAAATATATATACAAAATATACATTAAATAATGTAAATATGTATAAAAATATATATACAAAATACACATAGAATAATGTTTAATCGTATCAAAATAAATAAACAGAATATCAATAAAATAATTTAAATTTGAATGAAAATAAAGATGCAAAATACCCATATAATAACGCATATATGCATAAAAATATATATACAAAAATACACATGAAATAATTAAATTTGTATTGAAATAAATATACAAAATGCATATACAATAAAGTAAATTTGTATTGAAATACATATGCAAAATACACATCAATAATGTAAATTTGTATCAAAATATATATACGAATACACATAAAATAGAGTTAATTTCTATGAAAAGATACATACAAAATACATATAAAATGATGAAAATAGTATAAAAATATATATACCAAATACACCTAAAATAATGTAAATTTGTATCAAAATAAACAAACAAAATTCCGATAAAAGAACGTATATTTGTAGGAAAATAAATATACAAAATACACATAAAATAACGAAAATTTGTATAAAAAAATATACAAAAAAAAAACAAAAATAATTTCAATTTTTATGAAAATTGATATACAAAATAAACATATAATTAGTTAAATTTGTACAAATTAGTACATGTACAAAATACACATAAAATAATGAAAATTTGTATGAAATGAAAACAAATACACTACGTTGATTTATGAGTATTCGTATATAGATTTTGAAATAAATTTACACTGTTTTATGTGTATTTTGCATATTTTTTCAATACAAATTTACCTTATTGTATATGCATTTTGTATGTTAATTTTAATACAAATTTAATTATGCTATGTGTATTTTTGTATATGTATTTTTGTAAAAATATGCTTTATTTTATGGGTATTTTGCATTTTTATTTTCATACAAATTTACATTATTTTATTTATATTCTGTTTTTTTTTTTTAACAATTTTACATTATTCTATGTGTATTTTGTATATCTATTTTTATACGTATTTATTTAATTTTATGTGTATTTTGTATATATATTTTTATAGAAATCTACGTTATTTTATGTGTATTCGTATATATATTTTGAAACAAATTTACATTGTTTTATATGTATTTTTGCATATCTCTTTCAATACAAATTTACCTTATTGTATGTGCATTTTGTATATTTATTTCAATACAAATTTAAATATTTTATGTGTATTTTGGTATATATATTTTTATAAGAAATGCGCTATTTGATGGGAATTTTGCATCTTTATTTTCATACAAATTTACATTATTTTATTAATATTCGGTGTATTTATTTTGATACGATTTCACATTTTTCTATTTGTTTTTTGTATATATTTTTTTATACATATTTACATTATTTAATGTGTATCTTGCATATATATTTCATACAAATTTATTATCTATTATTTATTTTCATACAAATACACATTCTTTTCATGATATTTTGTTTATTTATTTTGACACGAATTTACCTAGATATGTATTTTGTATATATATTTTATACGTATTTACATAATTTCATGTGTATTTTGTATATATATTTCTAAAGAAATCTACGTTATTTTATGTATATTCGTATATATATTTTGAAACAAATCTACTTTGTTTTATATGTATTTTTGAATATCTCTTTCAATACATATTTACCTTACTGTATATGCATTTTGTATATTTATTTCGATACAAATTTAAATATTTTATGTGTATTTTGGTATATATATTTTTATAAAAAATGCGCTATTTTATGGGAATTTTGCATCTTTCTTTTCATACAAATTTACATTATTTTATAGATATTCTGTGTATTTATATTTATAGGATTTTACATTATTCTATTTCTTTTTTGAATATATTTTTTTATACACATTTACATTATTTAATGTGTATCTTGCATATATATTTTATACAAATTAACGTTATTTTAAGTGTATTTGTTTATATATTTTCATTCAAATTTACATTATTTAATGTGTATTTTGTATATGTATTTCAATACAAATTTACCTAATTTTATGTGTATTTTGTATATTTCTTTTCATACAAATTTTAAATATTTTTGTGTATTTTTGTATATAGTTTTATACAAATTTAGGTTATTTTATGTACGCATTTACATTATTTAATGTGTTTTGTATATATATTTTTATGCAAATTTCCTTTTTTTATGTGCATTTTTGTACATATATTTTTTTAGAAATTTGCGTTATTTTATGTGTATTTGTATATGTTTTCTCATACAAATTTACATTTTTTAATGCTATTTTGTTTATTTATTTTGATACTAATGAAAATAGATATACAAAATATACATAAAATAAACTAAATTTGTATTGAAATATATATACAAAATATATAAAGTAAGTTAAATTTGTATCAAAATATTTTAACAGATGCGCTTAAAATAACGTAAATTTGTTTTAATATATACAAAATACACATTAAATAATGTAAATATGTATAAAAAAATAGATACAAAACACAAATAGAATAATGTAAAATCGTATTAAAGAAATACCAGAATATTAATAAAACAATGTAAATTTGTATGAAAATAAAGATGCAAAATACCCATTAAATAACGCATTTTTTATAAAAATATATATAGCAAAATACACATGAAAAAATTAATTTGTATTAAAATAAATATACAAAATAAACATACAATAAGGTAAATCTGTATTGAAATAGATATGCAAAATACATATAAAACAATGTAAATTTGTTTCAAAATATATATACGAATACACATAAAATAACGTAGATTTGTATAAAAATATATATCCAAAATACACATAAAATGAAGTAAATACGTATAAGAAAATGTATACAAAATACATATAAAATAATGTAAATTCGTATCAAAATAAATAAACAAAATACCAATGAAAGAATGTGTATTTGTATAAATATAAATATAGAAAATACACATAAAATAACGTAAATTTGTATAAAACTATATACAAAAATACACAGAAGTAATTAAATTCGTGTAAAAATAGATATACAACATACGGATAAAATAAGCTAAATTTGAATTGAAATGTATATACAAAATACATAAAATAATGTAAATTTGTATCAAAATATTTATAAAAATACATATAATAACGGAAATTTGTTTAAAAATATATAAACAAAATACAGATTAAGTAATGTAAATACGTATAAAAAATATATACAAAATACACATATTATCATGTAATTCGTATCAAACTAAATAAACAAAATACCAATAAAATAGTGTAAATTTGTATGAGAAAACATATACAAATACATATAAAATAACGCTAATTTCTATAAAAATATATCCAAAAATGAACGTAAAATAAAGTAACTTTGGATAAAAATATATATACAAAACACACATTAAAAAATGTAAATGCGTACATAAAATAACCTAAATTTGTAAAAAACTATATACAAAAATACACAAAAATAATTTTAATTTGTATGAAAAGAAATATACAAAATACACATAAAATTATGTTAATTTGTATTGAAATACATATACAAAATACACATAATATAATGTAAATTTGAAAGAAAATATATAAACAAATACACATAATTATAATAACGTAAACTTGTATGAAATATATATTCAAAATACACATTAAATAATGTAAAAATGTATAAAAAAATATATACAAAACACAAATACAATAATGTAAAATCGTATCAAAATATATACACAGAATATTAATAAAATAATGTAAATTTGTATGAAAATTAAGATGCAAAATACCTATAAAATAACGCATTTTTTATAAAATTCTTGATACCAAAATACACATAAAATATTTGAATTTGTATTAAAATAAATATACAAAATACACATACAATAAGGTAAATTTGTATTGAAATACATATGCAAAATACATATAAAATAATGTAAATTTGTTTCAAAATATATATACGAATACATATAAAATAACGAAGATTTCTATAAAAATACATATACAAAATACACATAATATTAAGTAAATACGAATAAAAAAATGTATACAAAATACACATAAAATAATGTAAATTCGTATAAATGTAAATAAACAATATACCATTAAAAGAATGTGTATTTGTATAAATATAAATATACAAAATGCACATAAAATAACGTAAATTTATATAAAACTATATACATAAAATAACGCAAATTTCTATAAAAATATATGTACAAAAATGAACATAAAATAAATTTCCATAAAAATATATATACAAAACACACTTTAGATAATGTAAATGAGTATAAAAATATGTATACAAAATACCTATGAAATAATCTAAATTCGTATCGAATTATATTAAGAAAATTCCAATAAAATAATGTTATTTTGGATGAAAATATATATACAAAATACACATAAAATAACCTAAATACAAATACAAATATACACATAAAATAATTTAAAATTGAATAAAATAAATATACAAAATAAACATAAAATAAGGTAACCTAAAGATAACCTAAGATAACCTAAATACAAATACAAAAATACACATTAAATAATTTAAAATTGAATGAAATGAATATACAAAATAAACATAAAATAAGGTAAATTTCTAATAAAATATATGTAAGAATACACATAAAATAATATAAATTTGTATGAAAATATATATACAAATACACATAAAATAACATGAATTTGTATAAAATTTGTTTCAAAATATATACGAATACACACAATAAAATAACTTAAATTTTTATGAAAATGTATATATAAAATACACATTGAAATAATTTTAATACGTAGAAAAATATATATACAAAAAACACATAAAATAATGTAAATTCGTAAAAAATCAAATACACAAAATTCCAATAAAAGAATATATATTTGTAGGAAAATATATATACAAAAAACAAATAAAATAACTAAAATTTGAATAAAAATATATACAATAATACACAAAAATAATTTAAATTTGTTTGAAAATAGATATGCAAAATACACATAAAGCTAGGCAAATTTGTATTGAAATACATATACAAAACTCACATAAAATAATGTAAATTTGTATGAAAATATATAAACAAATACATATAAAATAACGTAAATTTGGATAAAATATATATACAAAATATACATTAAATATTTTAAATATGTATAAAAATATATTATATTATATATATTTTTATTGATATATGCGTTATTTATGTGTATTTTGTATATGTTTTCTCATAGAGATTTACATTATTTTATTGGTATTTTGTCTATTTATTTTAATACGAATTACATGATTATTTGTGTATTTTGTACATTTTTTTATACGTATTTACATTATTTAATGTGTATTTTGTTTATATATTTTTATACAAATTTACGTTATTATATGTGTATTTGTATAAGTGTATAAGTATTTTGATACAAGTTTACATTATTTTATGTATTTTTTATATATATTTCAATTCAAATTTAGCATATTTTATGTGTATTTTGTTTATCTATTTATTTTAATACAAAATCAAATATTTTATGTTTTTTCGTATATATATTTTTATAAAAAATGCGTTATTTTATGGGTATTTTGCATCTTAATTTTCATACAAATTTACATTATTTTATTAATATTTTCTGTATTTATTTTGATACGATTTTACATTATTTTATTTGTGTTTTGAATATATATTTTTTATACATATTTACATCATTTAAAGTGTTTTTTGTATATATATTTGATACATATTTACGTTATTTTAAGTTATTTTATGTGTATTTGTTTATATATTTTGACACAAATTTACAATATTTTATGGGTATTTTGTATATATATTTCAAAAGAAATTTACCTAGTTTTATGTGTATTTTGAATATCTATTTTCATACAAACTCAAATTATTTTTATGTATTTTTGTATATATTTCAATACAAATTTTAGTTATGTTATGTGTATTTTGTACATCTATTTTCATTCAAATATATATTATTTTATTAGTATTTTGTTGATTTATATTGATACGAATTTACATTATTTTATATGTACTTTGTATATATATTTTTATACGCATTTACATTATTTAATATTTATTTTGAATATATAATTTTATACAAATTCATGGTATTTTATGTGTATTTGTATATATATTTTCATATAAATTTACATTATTTTATGTGTATTTTGTATATGTATTTCATTACAAATTTTCCTTATTTTATGTTTAATTTGTATGTGTATTTTGTACATTTATATTTATACAAATACACATTCTTTTATTGGTATTTTGTTTATTTATTTTGTTTCGAATTTACATTATTTTATGTGTATTTTGTTTACATTTTTTTAAACGTATTTACTTAATTTTATGTGTATTTTGTATATATATTTTTATAGAAATCTACGTTATTTTATGTGTATTCGTATATATATTTTGAAACAAATTTACATTGTTTTATATGTATTTTTGCATATCTCTTTCAATAGAAGTTTACCTTATTGTATGTGCATTTTGTATATTTATTTCAATACAAATTTAAATATTTTATGTGTATTTTGGTATATATATTTTTATAAGAAATGCGCTATTTGATGGAAATTTTGCATGTTTATTTTCATACAAATTTACATTATTTTATTAATATTCGGTGTATTTATTTTGATACGATTTTACATTATTCTATTTTTTTTTTTTTTATATATATTTTTTTGTGTATTTTTGTATATAGTTTTATTCAAATTTAGGTTATTTTATGTACGCATTTACATTTTTTAATGTGTGTTTTGTATATATATTTTTATGCAAATTTACTTTATTTTATGTGCATGTTTGTACACATATTTTTTTAGAAATTTGTGTTATTTTATGTGTATTTGTATATGTTTTCTCATACAAATTTACATTATTTTATTGCTATTTTGTTTATTTATTTCGATACGAATAAAAATAGATATACAAAATATACATAAAATAAACTAAAATTTGTATTGAAATATATATACAAAATACATAAAATAATGTAAATTTGTATCAAAATATTTTAACAGGTGCGCATAAAATAACGTAAATTTGTTTTAAAATATACAAAATACACATTAAATAATGTAAATATGTATAAAAAAATATATACAAAACACAAATAGAATAATGTAAAATCGTATCAAAATAAATACACAGAATGTTAATAAAACAATGTAAATTTGTATGAAAATAAAGATGCAAAATACCCATTAAATAACGCATTTTTTATAAAAATATATATAGCAAAATACACATGAAAAAATTAATTTGTATTAAAATAAATATACAAAATACACATACAATAAGGTAAATCTGTATTGGAATAGATATGCAAAATACATATAAAACAATGTAAATTTGTTTCAAAATATATATACGAATACACATAAAATAACGTAGATTTGTATAAAAATATATATACAAAATACACATAAAATGAAGTAAATACGTATAAGAAAATGTATACAAAATACACATAAAATAATGTAAATTCATATCAAAATAAAAAAAGAAAATACCAATAAAAGAATGTGTATTTGTATAAATATGAATATACAAAATGCACATAAAATAACGTAAATTTGTATAAAATTATATACAAAAATACACAGAAGTAATTAAACTCGTATGAAAATAGATATACAAAATACATATAAAATAAGCTAAATTTGAATTGAAATGTATATACAAAATACATAAAATAATGTAGATTTGTATCAAAATATTTATAAAAATACATATAATAACGTAAATTTTGAAACGATTTTACATTATTCTATTAGTGTTTTGTATATATTTTTTATACGTATTTACATTATTTAATGTGTATTTTCTATATATATTTCATACAAATTTACGTTATTATATGTGTATTTGTTTATATATTTTCTTTCAAATTTACATTATTTTATGTGTATTTTGTATATGTATTTCAATACAAATTAACCTAATTTTACGTGTATTTTGTATATTTCTTTTCATACAAATTTAAATTATTTTTGTGTATTTTTGTATATAGTTTTATACAAATTTAGGTTATTTTATGTACGCATTTACATTATTTAATGTGTGTTTTGTATATATTTTTTTATCCATAGCTACTTTATTTTACGTTCATTTTTGGACATATATTTTTATAGAAATTAGCGTTATTTTATATGTATTTTTCTCTTACAAATTTACATTATTTAATTGATATTTTGTTTTAGTTTGATACGAATTAAATGATTATATGTGTATTTTGTACATATTTTTTATACGTATTTACATTACTTAATGTGTATTTTGTTTATATATTTTTAAACAAATTTACGTTATTATATGTATTTTTATAAATATTTTGATACAAATTTACATTATTTTATGTATTTTGTATATACATTTCAATTCAAATTTAGCTTATTTTATCTGTATTTTGTATATCTATTTTCATACGAATTTAATTACTTTTGTGTATTTTTGTATATAGTTTTATATAAATTTACGTTATTTTATGTGTATTTTGTATATTTATATTTATACAAATGCACATTCTTTTATTGGTATTTTGTATATTTATTTTGATACGAATTTACATTATTTTATGTGTATTTTGTATACATTTTTTTATACGTATTTACTTCATTTTATGTGTATTTTGAATATATATTTTTATAGAAATCTACGTTATTTTATGTGTATTCGTATATATATTTTGAAACAAATTTACATTGTTTTATATGTATTTTGCATATCTATTTCAATACAAATTTACCTTATTGTATGTGTTTTTTATATATTTATTTTAACTCAAATTTAATTTTTTTATGTGTATTTTGGTATATATATTTTTATAAATAAAAAAAAAAGGTGTTATTTTATGGGTATTTTGCCTCTTTATTTTCATACAAATTTACATTATTTTATTAATATTCTGTGTATTTATTTTGATACGATTTTACATTATTCTATTTGTGTTTTGTAAATATTTTTTTATACAAATTTACGTTATTTTAAGTGTATTTGTTTATGTCTTTTCATTCAAATTTACATTATTTTATGTGTATTTTGTATATGTATTTCAATACAAATTTACCTAATTTTATGTGTATTTTGTATGTCTATTTTCATACAAATTTAAAATATTTTTGTGTATTTTTGTATATAGTTTGATACAAATTTAGGTTATTTTATGTGTATTTTGTATATCTATTTTCATACAAATACACATTCTTTTATTGATATTTTGTTTATTTATTTTGACGCGAGTTTACATTATTTAATGTGTATTTTGTATATATATTTTTATACGTATTTACATCATTTCATGTGTATTTTGTGTAGTTTTAAACAAATTTATAATATTTAATGTGTATTTTGTATATATATATATTTATACAAATACACATTCTTTTATTGGTATTTTGTTTATTTATTTTGATACTAATATACATTATTTTATGTGTATTTTGTATACATTTTTTATACGTATTTACTTAATTTTATGTGTATTTTGTATATCTATTTTCTTACGAATTTAATTACTTCTGTGTATTTTTGTATATAGTTTTATATAAATTTACGTTATTTTATGTGTATTTTGTATATTTATATTTATACAAATACACATTCTTTTATTGATATTTTGTTTATTTATTTTGACGCGAATTTACATTATTTAATGTGTATTTTGTATATATATTTTTATACGTATTTACATCATTTCATGTGCATTTTGTGTAGTTTTAAACAAATTTATATTATTTAATGTGTATTTACGTTATTTTATGTGCATTTTGTATATTCATATTTATACAAATACACATTCTTTTTTTGTTATTTTCTTTTTTGTATTTTGATATGAATTTACATTATTTTATGTGTATTTTGTATACATTTTCTTATACGTATTTACTTCATTTTATGTGTATTTTGTATATATATTTTTATACAAATCTACGTTATTTTATGTGTATTAGTATATATATTTTGAAACAAATTTACATTGTTTTATATGTATTTTGCATATCTATTTCAATACAGATTTACCTTATTGTATGTGTATTTTGTATATTTATTTTAATACAAATTAATTTTTTCATGTGTATTTTGCTATATATATTTGTATAAAAAATGCGTTATTTAATGGGTATTTTGCATCTTTATTTTCATACAAATTTACATTGTTTTATTAATATTCTGTGTATTTATTTGATATGATTTTGCATTATTCTATCTGTGTTTTGTATATATTTTTTTTATATATATTTACATTATTTAATGTTTATTTTGTATATTTTAAAACAAATTTACGTTATTTTATGCGCACCTGTTGAAATATTTTGATACAAATTTACATTATTTTATGTATTTTGTATATATATTTCAATACAATTTTAGTTTATTTTATGTATATTTTGTATATCTATTTTTATTCGTATCGAAATAAATAAACAAAATAGCAATAAAATAATGTAAATTTGTATGAGAAAACATATACAAATACACACAAAATACACATAAAATAACGTAAATTTATATAAAACTATATACAAAAATACACAGAAGTATTTTAATTTGTATGAAAATAGATATTCAAAATAAGGTAAATTCGTTTCAAATTCAATAAACAAAATTCAGATAAAAGAACGTATATTTGTAGAAAAATAAAAATTACATAAATAACGAAAATTTGTATGAAAATATAAAAAAATAAACAAAAATAATTTCAATTTGTATGAAAATAAATATACAAAATACACATGTATTTTGTATATCTATTTTCACACAAATTTAATTAATTTTGTGTATTTTTGCATAAAGTTTTATATAAATTTACGTTATTTTATTTGTATTTTGTATATTTATATTTATTCAATGCACATTCTTTTATTAGTATTTTGTTTATTTATTTTGATACGAGTTTACATTATTTTATATGTATTTTGTATACCTTTTTTTATACGTATTTACTTCGTTTTATGTGTATTTTGTATATTTATTTTCATAGAAATCTACGTTATTTAATATGTATTCGTATATATATTTTGAAAAAAATTTACATGGTTTTATATGTATTTTGCATATCTATTTCAATACAAATTTACCTTATTGTATGTGCATTTTGTATACTTATTTTAGTACAAATTCAAATATTTTATGTGTGACTTGGTATAAATATTTTTTTATAAAAAATGCGTTATTTTATGGGTATTTTGCATCTTAATTTTCATACAAATTTACATTATTTTATTAATATTCTGTGTATTTATTTTGATACGATTTTATATTATTCTATTTGTGTTTTGTATATATTTTTTTATACATTTTTATATTATTTAATGTGTATTTTTAATATATATTTTATACAAATTTACGTTATTTTAAGTGTATTTGTTTATATATTTTCATTCAAATTTACATTATTATATGTGTATTTTGTAAATGTACTTCAATACAAATTTACCTAATTTTATGTGTATTTTGTATATTTATTTTCATACAAATTAAAATTATTTTTGAGTATTTTTGTATATAGTTTTATACAAATTTAGGTGATTTTATGTGTATATTGTATATCTATTTTCATACAAATACACATTTTTTCATTGATATTTTGTTTATTTATTTTGACGCGAATTTACATTATTTAATGTGTATTTTATATATATATATATATATATATATATATATATATATATATATATATATATATATATATATATATATATATATATATATATATATATATATATATATATATATTTTTTTTTTTATACGTGTTTACATCATTTGATGTGTATTTTGTATATATATTTATGTAGAAATCTACGTTGATTTATGAGTATTCGTATATAGATTTTGAAATAAATTTACACTGTTTTATGTGTATTTTGCTTATTTTTTCAATACAAATTTACCTTATTGTAAATGCATTTTGTATATTAATTTTAATACAAATTTAATTATTCTATGTGTATTTTTGTATATGTATTTTTATAAAAATATGCTTTATTTTATGGGTATTTTGCATTTTAATTTTCATACAAATTTACATTATTTTATTTGTATTCTGTTTATTTTTTTTTAAACAATTTTACATTATTCTATGTGTATTTTGTATATCTATTTTTATACGTATTTACCTAGTTTTATGTGTATTTTGTATATATATTTTTATAGAAATCTACGTTTTTTTATGTGTATTCGTATATATATTTTACATTTACATTTACATTGTTTTATATGTATTTTTGCATATCTCTTTCAATACAAGTTTACCTTATTGTATATGCATTTTGTATTTTTATTTCAATACAAATTTAAGTATTTTATGTGTATTTTTGTATATATATTTTTATAAGAAATGCGCTATTTGATGGGAGTTTTGCATCTTTATTTTCATAAAAATTTACATTATTTTATTAATATTCGGTGTATTTATTTTGATACGATTTCACATTATTCTATTTGTTTTTTGTATATATTCTTTTTATACATATTTACATTATTTAATGTGTTTCTTGCATATATATTTCATACAAATTTATTATCTATTATTTATTTTCATACAAATACACATTCTTTTCATGATATTTTGTTTATTTATTTTGACACGAATTTACCTAGATATGTATTTTGTATATATATTTTTAAACGTATTTACATAATTTCATGTGTATTTTGTATATATATTTCTATAGAAATCTACGTTATTTTATGTGTATTCGTATATATATTTTGAAACAAATTTACTTTGTTTTATATGTATTTTTGAATATCTCTTTCAATACATATTTACCTTATTGTATATGCATTTTGTATATTTATTTCAATACAAATTTAAATATTTTATGTGTATTTTGGTATATATATTTTTATAAAAAATGTGTTATTTTATGGGAATTTTGCATCTTTCTTTTCATACAAATTTACATTATTTTATTGATATTCTGTGTATTTATATTGATAGGATTTTACATTATTCTATATCTTTTTTGTATATATTTTTTTATACACATTTACATTATTTAATGTGTATCTTGCATATATATTTAATACAAATTTACGTTATTTTAAGTGTATTTGTTTTAAATATTTTTGTTTATTTTTGTATATAGTTTTATACAAATTTAGGTTATTTTATGTACGCATTTACATTATTTAATGTGTGTTTTGTATATATATTTTTATGCAAATTTACTTTATTTTATGTGCATTTTTGTACATATATTTTTTTAAAAATTTGCGTTAATTTATGTGTATTTGTATATAATTTCTCATACAAATTTTCATTATTTTATTGCTATTTTGTTTATTTTGATACGAATGAAAATAGATATACAAAATATACATAAAATAAAATAAATTTGTATTGAAATATATATAAAATACATAAAATAATGTAAATTTGTATCAAAATATTTTAACATATGCGCATAAAATAACGTAAATTTGTTTTAAAATATACAAAATACACTTTAAATAATGTAAATATGTATAAAAAAAATATACAAAACAAAAATAGAATAATGTAAAATCGTATCAAAATAAATACACAGAATATTAATAAAACAATGTAAATTTGTATGAATATAAATATGCAAAATACCCATTAAATAACGCATTTTTTATAAAAATATATATAGCAAAATACATATGAAAAAATTAATTTGTATTAAAATAAATATACAAAATACACTACAATAAGGTAAATCTGTATTGAAATAGATATGCAAAATACATATAAAACAATGTAAATTTGTTTCAAAATATATATACGAATACACATAAAATAACGTAGATTTGTATAAAAATATATATATAAAATACACATAAAATGAAGTAAATACGTATAAGAAAATGTATACAAAATACACATAAAATAATGTAAATTCTTATCAAAATAAATAAACAAAATACCAATAAAAGAATGTGTATTTGTATATATATAAATATACAAAATACACGTAAAATAACGTAAATTTGTATAAAACTATACAAAAATACACATAAGTAATTAAATTCGTATGAAAATAGATATACAAAATACAGATAGAAAAAGCTAAATTTGAATTGAAATGTATATACAAAATACAATATTTTATGCGTATATTTGTATTTGTATTTAGGTTATTTTATGTGTATTTTGTATATATATTTTCATCCAAAATTACATTATTTTATTGGTATTTCTTAATTTAATTCGATACGAATTTAGATTATTTCATAGGTATTTTCTATACATATTTTTATACTCATTTACTTTATCTAATGTGTGTTTTGTATATATATTTTTATGCAAATTTATCTAATGTTCATTTTTGTACATATATTTTTATAGAAATTTGCGTTATTTTATGTATATAGTTTTATATAAATTTACGTTATTTTATGTGCATTTTGTATATTTATATTTATACAAATACACATTCTTTTATTGGTATATTGTTTATTTACATTTATACGAATTTACATTATTTTATGTGTATTTTGTATTCATTTATTTATACGTATTTACTTAATTTTATGTGTATTTTGTATATGTATTTCTATAGAAATCTACGTTATTTTATGTGTATTCGTATATATATTTTGAAACAAATTTACATAATTTTATATGTATTTTGCATATCTATTTCAATACAAATTTACCTTATAGTATGTGCATTTAGTATATTTATTTTAATACAAGTTCAAATATTTTATGTGTATTTTGGTATCAATAATTTTATAAAAAATGCGTTATTTTATAGGTATTTTGCATCTTAATTTTCATTTTATATGTACTTTGTATATATATTTTTATACGCTCTTACATTATTTAATATTTATTTTGAATATATATTTTTATACAAATTCATGGTATTTTATGTGTATTTGTATATATATTTTCATATAAATTTACATTATTGTATGTGTATTTTGTACATATATTTTATTACAAATCTACCTTTTTTATGTTTATTTTGTATGTGTATTTTGTATATTTATATTTATCCAAATACACATTCCTTTACTGGTATTTTGTTTATTTATTTTAATTCGAATTTACATTATTTTATGTGTATTTTGTATACATTTTTTTATACGTATTTACTTAATTTTATGTGTATTTAGTATATACATTTTTATAGAAATCTACGTTTTTTTATTTGAATTCGTATATATATTTTGAAACAAATTTACATTGTTTTATATGTATTTTTGCATATCTCTTTCAATACAAATTTACGTTATTGTATGTGCATTTTGTATATTTATTTCAAAACAAATTTAAAAATTTTGTGTATTTTGGTATATATATTTTTATAAGAAATGCGCTATTTTATAGGAATTTTGCATATTTATTTTCATACAAATTTAAATTATTTTATTAATATTCGGTGTATTTATTTTGATACGATTGTACATTATTCTATTTGTTTTTTGTATATACTTTTTTTATACATATTTACATTATTTAATGTGTATCTTGCATATATATTTTATACAAATTTATTATCTATTATCTATTTTCATACAAATACACATTCTTTTCATGATATTTTCTTTATTTATTTTGACACGAATTTACATTATTTGATATGTATTTTGTACATATATTTTTATACGTATTTACATAATTTCATATGTACTTTGTATATATATATTTAATAGATATTCAAAATACACATAAAATAACCTAAATTTGTATCAAACTATATACAAAAATACACAAAAATATTTTAAATTTGTATGAAAATAAATATACAAAATACACATAAAATTAGGTAAATTTGTATGGAAATACATATACAAAATTCACATAAAATAATGTAAATTTGAATGAAAATACATAAACAAATACACTTATAATAACGTAAATTTGTATAAAAAAATATATACAAAACACAAATAGAATAATGTAAAATCGTATCAAAATAAATACACAGAATATTAATAAAATAATGTAAATTTGTGTGAAAATAAAGAGGCAAAATACCCATAAAATAACGCATTTTTTTATTTATAAAAATATTTATACCAAAATACACATAAAAAAATTAGATTTCTATTAAAATAAATATATAAAAAACACATACAATAAGGTAAATTTGTATTGAAATAGATATGCAAAATACATATAAAGCAATGTAAATTTGTTTCAAAATATGTATACGAATACACATAAAATAACGTAGATTTCTATAAAAATATATATACAAAATACACATAAAATGAGGTAAATACGTATAAAAAAAATGTATACAAAATACACATAAAATAATTTAAATTCGTATCAAAACAAATAAACAAAATAATAAAAGAATGTGTATTTGTATAAATATAAATATACAAAATACACATAAAATAACGTAAATTTATATAAAACTATATACAAAAATACACAGAAGTAATTAAATTTGTATGAAAATATATACAAAATACTCACAAAATAAGCTAAATTTGAATTGAAATATTTATACAAAATACATGAAATAAAGTAAATTTGTATCAAAATATTTATACAAATACACATATAATAACGTAAATTTGTATGAAAATATAAAAACAAAATACACATTTAAATAACGTAAATACGTATAAAAAAATGTGTACAAAATAAACATATAATCATGTAATTCGTATCAAAATAAATAAACAAAATACCAATAAAATAATATAAATTTGTATGAGTAAACGTGTATGTTGCATATTTTTTCAGTACAAATTTACCTTATTATATACGCATTTTGTATAGTAATTTTAATACAAATTTAATTATTCGATGTGTATTTTTGTATCTGTATATAAACATATACTTTATTTTTTGGGTTTTTTGCATCTTTATTTTCATACAAATTTACATTATTTTATTGATATTCTGCTCATTCATTTTGATACGAATTGACATTATTCTATGTGTATTTTGTATATATTTTTCACACAAATTTATGTTATTTTATGTGTATTTGTATATATATTTTGACACAAATTTACAATATTTTATTTCTATTTTGTATATACATTTCAAAAGAAATTTACCTAGTTTTATGTGTATTTTTTATATCTATTTTCAAACAAACTCAAATTATTTCTATGTATTTTTGTATATATTTTAATACAAATTTTAGTTATGTTATGTGTATTTTGTAAATTTATTTTCATTCAAATATATATTTTGTTATTGGTGTTTTGTTGATTTATATTTATACGAATTTACATTATTTTATATGTACTTTGTATATATATTTTTATACGCTCTTACATTATTTAATATTTATTTTGAATATATATTTTTATACAAATTCATGGTATTTTATGTGTATTTGTATATATATTTTCATATAAATTTACATTATTTTATGTGTATTTTGTACATATATTTTATTACAAATCTACCTTATTTTATGTTTATTTTGTATATGTATTTTGTATATTTATATTTATCCAAATACACATTCTTTTATTGGAATTTTGTTTATTTATTTGAAATCGAATTTACATTATTTTATGTGTATTTTGTATACATTTTTGTATATATATTTTTATAGAAATCTACGTTTTTCTATTTGTATTCGTATATATATTTTGAAACAAATTTACATTGTTTTATATGTATTTTTGCATATTTCTTTCAATACAAATTTACCTTATTGTATGTGCATTTTGTATATTTATTTCAATACAATTTTTAAATATTTTATGTGTATTTTGGTAAATATATTTTTATAAGAAATGCGCTATTTTATGGGAATTTTGCATCTTTAATTTTATACAAATTTACATTATTTTATTAATATTCGGTGTATTTATTTTGATACGATTTTACATTATTCTATTTGTTTTTTGTTTATACTTTTTTATACATATTTACATTATTTAAAGTGTATCTTGCATATATATTTTCTACAAATTTATTATCTATTATCTATTTTCATACAAATACACATTCTTTTCATGATATTTTGTTTATTTATTTTGACACGAATTAACATTATTTGATATGTATTTTGTATATATATTTTTATACGTATTTACATAATTTCATAAATATTTTGTATATATATTTCTATAGAAATCTACTTTATTTTATGTTTATTCGTATATATATTTTGAAACAAATTTACATTGTTTTATATGTATTTTTGAATATCTCTTTTAATACAAATTTACCTTACTGTATATGCATTTTGTATATTTATTTCAATACAAATTTAAATATTTTATGTGTATTTTGGTATATATATTTTTATAAAAAATGCGATAATTTTTGGGAATTTTGCATCTTTATTTTCAAACAAATTTACATCATTTTATTGATATTCTGTGTATTTATTTTGATACGATTTTACATTATTCTATTTGCTTTTTGTATATATTTTTTTATACACATTTACATTATTTAATGTGTATCTTGCATATATATTTTATACAAATTTACGTTATTTTAAGTGTATATGTTTATATATTTTCATTCAAATTTACATTTATTTTAATTCGAAATTACATTATTTTATGTGTATTTTGTATACATTTTTTTATACGTATTTACTTAATTTTATGTGTATTTTGTATATATATTTTTATAGAAATCTACGATTTTTATTTTTATTCTTATATATTTTGAAACAAATTTACATTGTTTTATATGTATTTTTGCATATCTCTTTCAATACAAATTTACCTTATTGTATGTGCATTTTGTATATTTATTTCAATGCAAATTTAAATATTTTATGTGTATTTTGGTATATATATTTTTATAAGAAATGCGCTATTTTATGGGAATTTTGCATCTTTATTTTCAAACAAATTTACATTATTTTATTAATATTCGGTGTATTTATTTTGATACGATGTTACATTATTCTATTTGTTTTTTGTATATACTTTTTTATACATATTTACATTATATAATGTGTATCTTGCATATATATTTTATACAAATTTATTATCTATTATCTATTTTCATACAAATACACATTCTTTTCATGATATTTTGTTTATTTATTTTGACACGAATTTACATTATTTGATATGTATTTTGTATATATATTTTTATACGTATTTACATAATTTCATATGTATTTTGTATATATATTTCTATAGAAATCTACTTTATTTTATGTGTATTCATATATATATTTTGAAAGAAATTTACTTTGTTTTTTATGTATTTTTTAATATCTCTTTCAATACAAATTTACCTTACTGTATATGCATTTGGTATTTTTATTTCAATACAAATTTAAATATTTTATTTGTATTTTGGTAAATATATTTTTATAAAAAATGAGATAATTTTTGGGAATTTTGCATCTTTATTTTCATACAAATTTACATTATTTTATTGATATTCTGTGTATTTATTTTGATACGATTTTACATTATTCTATTTGTTTTTTGTATATATATTTTTTATACACATTTACATTATTTAAAGTGTATCTTGCATATATATTTTATACAAATTTACGTTATTTTAAGTGTATTTGTTTATATATTTTCATTCAAATTTACATTATTTGATGTGTATTTTGTATATGTATTTCAATACATATTTACCTAATTTTATATGTATTTTGTATATTTCTTTTCAAACAAATTTAAATTATTTTTGTGTATTTTTGTATATAGGTTTATACTAATTTAGGTTATTTTATGTACGCATTTACATTATTTAGTGTGTGTTTTTTATATATATTTTTTTTGCAAATTTACTTTATTTTATGTGCATTTTTGGACATATATTTTTATAGAAATTTGTGTTATTTGTTTTCTCATACAAATTTACATTATTTTATTTGTATGAAAATAAAGATGCAAAAAACCCAAAAAATAAAGCATCTGTTTATAAAAATACAGATACAAAAATACACATCGAATAATTAAATTTGTATTAAAATTAATATACAAAATGCGTATATAATAAGGTAAATTTGTATTGAAAAAATATGCAACATACACGTTTACTCATACAAATTTATATTATTTTATTGGTATTTTGTTTATTTATTTTGATACGAATTACATGATTATATGTGTATTTTGTACATATTTTTTATACGTATTTACATTACTTAAAGTGTATTTTGTTTATATATTTTTAAACAAATCTACGTTATTATATGTATTTGTATAAATATTTTGATACAGATTTACATTATTTTATGTATTTTGTATGTACATTTCAATTCAAATTTAGCTTATTTTAGCTGTATTTTGTATATATATTTGCATACAAATTTAATTACTTCTGTGTATTTTTGTATATAGTTTTATACAAATTTACGATATTTTATGTGAATTTTGTGTATTTATATTTATACAAATACACATTCTTTTACTGGTATTTTGTTTATTTATTTTGATACGATTTTTATGTATATTTTGTATTCATTTTTTTATACGTATTTACTTCATTTTATGTGTATTTTGTATATATTTTTATAGAAATCTACGTTATTTTATGTGTATTCGTATAAATATTTTGAAATAAATTTACATTGTTTTATATGTATTTTGCATATCTATGTCAATACAAATTTACCTTATAGTATGTGCATTTTTTATAATTATTTTAATACAAATTTTAATATTTTATGTGTATTTTGGTATATATATTTTATAAAAAATGCGTTATTTTATGGTTATTTTGCATCTTTATTTTCTTAAAAATTTACATTATTTTATTAATATTCTGTGTATTTATTGTTGATACGATTTTACATTATTCTATTTGTGTTTTGTATATATTTTTTTATACATATTTACATTATTTAATGTGTATTTTGTATATATATTTGATACAAATTTACGTTATTTTAAGTTTATATGTTTATATATTTTCATTCAAATTCCCATTATTTTATGTGTATTTTGTATATGTATTTCAATACAAATCTACCTAATTTTATGTGTATTTTGTATATTTATTTTCATACAAATTTAAATTATTTTTGTGTATTTTTGTATATAGTTTTATACAAACTTAGGTTATTTTTTGAGTATTTTGTATATCTATTTTCATACAAATACACATTCTTTTATTGATATTTTGTTTATTTATTTTGACGAGAATTTAAATTATTTAATGTGTATTTTGTATACATATATTTTTATACGTATTTACATCATTTCATATGTATTTTGTATATATATTTCTATAGAAATCTACGTTATTTTATGTGTATTCGTATATAGATTTTTAAACAAATTTACACTTTTATGTGCATTTTGTATATTTTTTCAATACAAATTTACCTTATTGTACGTGCATTTTGTATATTAATTTTAATAAACATTTAATTATTCTATGTGTATTTGTGTATATTTATTTTTAAAAAAATATGCTTTATTTTATAGGTATTTTGCATCTTTATTTTCATACAAAATTACATTATTTTATTGATATTCTGTGTATTTATTTTGATACGGTTTTACATTATTCTATGTATACTTTGTATATCTATTTTATACAAATGTGCGTTATTTTATGTGAATTTGTTTTTATTTCATACAAATTTACATTATTTTATGTGTATTTTGTACATGTATTTAAATACAAATTTAACTAATTATATGTGTATTTTGTATATCTATTTTCATACAAATTGAAATTTATTTTTTTGTTTTTTTGTATATATTTTTATTCAAATTTTCGTAATTTTATGTGTATTTTGTATATTTATTTTCCTACAAATATACGTTCTTTTATCGGAATTTTGTTTATTTATTTTGATACGAATTTTATTTTTTAGGTGTATTTGATATATATATTTTTATACTTATTTACATAATTTTATATGTATTTTGAATATATATTATCATAGAAATTTACTCTGTATGTTTATACAACAAAACAAAAATAATTTAAATTTATATGAAAATAAATATACAAAATGCACTTAAAATTAGGGAAATTTGTATTTAAATACATATACAAAATACACTTAAAATAATGTAAATTTGAATGTAATTATATAAACAAATACACTTAAAATAACGATAATTTGCATGAAATATATATAAAAAATGCACATTAAATAATGAAAATATGTATAAAAAAATATATACAAAACACAAATAGTATAATATAAAATCGTATCAAAATATATACACAGAATATTAATAAAATAATGTACATTTGTATGAAAACTAAGATGCAAAATACGTATAAAATAACGCATTTTTTATAAAATTATATATACCAAAATACACATAAAATATTTGAATTTGTATTAAAATAAATATACAAAATGCAAATACAATAAGGTAAATTTGTATTGAAATAGATATGCAAAATACATAAACAATGTAAATTTGTTTCAAAATATATATACGAAAACACATAAAATAACGTAGATTTCTATAAATATATAAATACAAAATACAAATAAAATAAAGTAAATACGAATCAAAAATGTATACAAAATACACATAAAATAACGTAAATTTATATAAAACTATATACAAAAATACACAGAAGTAATTAAATTTGTATGAATATATATACAAAATACACACAAAATAAGCTAAATTTGAATTGAAATATATATACAAAGTACATGAAATAAAGTAAATTTGTATCAAAATATTTATACAAATACACATATAATAACGTAAATTTGTATGAAAATATATAAACAAAATACACATTAAATAATGTAAATTCGTATAAAAAAATGTGTACAAAATACACATATAATCATGTAATTCGTATCAAAATAAATAAACAAAATACCAATAAAATAATATAAATTTGTATGAGTAAACGTGTATGTTGCATATTTTTCAATACAAATATACCTTATTATATACGCATTTTGTATATTAATTTTAACACAAATTTAATTATTCGATGTGTATTTTTGTATCTGTAGTTTTATAAACATATGCTTTATTTTTCGGGTTTTTTGCATCTTTATTTTCATACAAATTTACATTATTTTATTGATATTCTGCTCATTCATTTTGATACGAATTGACATTATTCTATGTGTATTTTGAATATATTTTTCATACAAATTTACGTTATTTTATGTGTATTTGTTTATATATTTGGAGACAAATTTACAATATTTTATGGCTATTTTGTATATACATTTCAAAAGAAATTTACCTAGTTTTATGTGTATTTTGTATATCTATTTTCAAACAAACTCAAATTATTTCTATGTATTTTTGTATATATTTTAATACAAATTTTAGTTATGTTATGTGTATTTTGTAAATTTATTTTCATTCAAATATATATTATTTTATTTTTGTTTTGTTGATTTATATTGATACGAGTTTACATTATTTTATATGTACTTTGTATATATATTTTTATACGCTCTTACATTATTTAATATTTATTTTGAATATATATTTTTATACAAATTCATCGTATTTTATGTGTATTTGTATATATATTTTCATATAAATTTACATTATTTTATGTGTATTTTGTACATATATTTTATTACAAATCTACCTTATTTTATGTTTATTTTGTATATGTATTTTGTATATTTATATTTATCCAAATACACATTCTTTTATTGGAATTTTGTTTATTTATTTGAAATCGAATTTACATTATTTTATGTGTATTTTGTATACATTTTTGTATATATATTTTTATAGAAATCTACGTTTTTCTATTTGTATTCGTATATATATTTTGAAACAAATTTACATTGTTTTATATGTATTTTTGCATATTTCTTTCAATACAAATTTACCTTATTGTATGTGCATTTTGTATATTTATTTCAATACAATTTTTAAATATTTTATGTGTATTTTGGTAAATATATTTTTATAAGAAATGCGCTATTTTATGGGAATTTTGCATCTTTAATTTTATACAAATTTACATTATTTTATTAATATTCGGTGTATTTATTTTGATACGATTTTACATTATTCTATTTGTTTTTTGTTTATACTTTTTTATACATATTTACATTATTTAAAGTGTATCTTGCATATATATTTTCTACAAATTTATTATCTATTATCTATTTTCATACAAATACACATTCTTTTCATGATATTTTGTTTATTTATTTTGACACGAATTAACATTATTTGATATGTATTTTGTATATATATTTTTATACGTATTTACATAATTTCATAAATATTTTGTATATATATTTCTATAGAAATCTACTTTATTTTATGTTTATTCGTATATATATTTTGAAACAAATTTACATTGTTTTATATGTATTTTTGAATATCTCTTTTAATACAAATTTACCTTACTGTATATGCATTTTGTATATTTATTTCAATACAAATTTAAATATTTTATGTGTATTTTGGTATATATATTTTTATAAAAAATGCGATAATTTTTGGGAATTTTGCATCTTTATTTTCAAACAAATTTACATCATTTTATTGATATTCTGTGTATTTATTTTGATACGATTTTACATTATTCTATTTGCTTTTTGTATATATTTTTTTATACACATTTACATTATTTAATGTGTATCTTGCATATATATTTTATACAAATTTACGTTATTTTAAGTGTATATGTTTATATATTTTCATTCAAATTTACATTTATTTTAATTCGAAATTACATTATTTTATGTGTATTTTGTATACATTTTTTTATACGTATTTACTTAATTTTATGTGTATTTTGTATATATATTTTTATAGAAATCTACGTTTTTTTATTTGTATTCGTATATATTTTTTGAAACAAATTTACATTGTTTTATATGTATTTTTGCATATCTCTTTCAATACAAATTTACCTTATTGTATGTGCATTTTGTATATTTATTTCAATGCAAATTTAAATATTTTATGTGTATTTTGGTATATATATTTTTATAAGAAATGCGCTATTTTATGGGAATTTTGCATCTTTATTTTCAAACAAATTTACATTATTTTATTAATATTCGGTGTATTTATTTTGATACGATGTTACATTATTCTATTTGTTTTTTGTATATACTTTTTTATACATATTTACATTATATAATGTGTATCTTGCATATATATTTTATACAAATTTATTATCTATTATCTATTTTCATACAAATACACATTCTTTTCATGATATTTTGTTTATTTATTTTGACACGAATTTACATTATTTGATATGTATTTTGTATATATATTTTTATACGTATTTACATAATTTCATATGTATTTTGTATATATATTTCTATAGATATCTACTTTATTTTATGTGTATTCATATATATATTTTGAAAGAAATTTACTTTGTTTTTTATGTATTTTTTAATATCTCTTTCAATACAAATTTACCTTACTGTATATGCATTTGGTATTTTTATTTCAATACAAATTTAAATATTTTATTTGTATTTTGGTAAATATATTTTTATAAAAAATGAGATAATTTTTGGGAATTTTGCATCTTTATTTTCATACAAATTTACATTATTTTATTGATATTCTGTGTATTTATTTTGATACGATTTTACATTATTCTATTTGTTTTTTGTATATATATTTTTTATACACATTTACATTATTTAAAGTGTATCTTGCATATATATTTTATACAAATTTACGTTATTTTAAGTGTATTTGTTTATATATTTTCATTCAAATTTACATTATTTGATGTGTATTTTGTATATATATTTCAATACATATTTACCTAATTTTATATGTATTTTGTATATTTCTTTTCAAACAAATTTAAATTATTTTTGTGTATTTTTATATATAGGTTTATACAAATTTAGGTTATTTTATGTACGCATCATGTACATTATTTAGTGTGTGTTTTGGATATATATTTTTTTGCAAATTTACTTAATTTTATGTGCATTTTTTGGACATATATTTTTATAGAAATTTGCGTTATTTGTTTTCTCATACAAATTTACATTATTTTATTGCTATTTTGTTTATTTATTTTGATACGAATTACATGATTATATGTGTATTTTGTACATATTTTTTATACGTATTTACATTACTTAATGTGTATTTTGTTTATATATTTTTAAACAAATCTACGTTATTATATGTATTTGTATAAATATTTTGATACAGATTTACATTATTTTATGTATTTTGTATGTACATTTCAATTCAAATTTAGCTTATTTTAGCTGTATTTTGTATATATATTTTCATACAAATTTAATTACTTCTGTGTATTTTTGTATATAGTTTTATACAAATTTACGATATTTTATGTGTATTTTGTATATTTATATTTATACAAATACACATTCTTTTACTGGTATTTTGTTTATTTATTTTGATACGATTTTTATGTATATTTTGTATTCATTTTTTATACGTATTTACTTCATTTTATGTGTATTTTGTATATATTTTTATAGAAATCTACGTTATTTTATGTGTATTCGTATATATATTTTGAAATAAATTTACATTGTTTTATATGTATTTTGCATATCTATGTCAATACAAATTTACCTTATAGTATGTGCATTTTTTATATTTATTTTAATACAAATTTTAATATTTTATGTGTATTTTGGTATATATATTTTTATAAAAAATGCGTTATTTTATGGCTATTTTGCATCTTTATTTTCATACAAATTTACATTATTTTATTAATATTCTGTGTATTTATTGTTGATACGATTTTACATTATTCTATTTGTGTTTTGTATATATATATATTTTTTTTTACATATTTACATTATTTAATGTGTATTTTGTATATATATTTGATACAAATTTACGTTATTTTAAGTGTATATGTTTATATATTTTCATTCAAATTTCCATTATTTTATGTATATTTTGTATATGTATTTCAATACAAATCTACCTAATTTTATGTGTATTTTGTATATTTATTTTCATACAAATTTAAACTATTTTTGTGTATTTTTGTATATAATATATAAACAAATACACATAAAATAACGTAAATTTGTATGAAAAATATATACAAAATACACATAGAATAATGTCAATTCGTATCAAAATGAATGAGCAGAATATCAATAAAATAATGTAAATTTGTATGAAAATAAAGATGCAAAATGCCCAAAAAATAAAGCATATGTTTATAAAAATACAGATACAAAAATACACATCGAATAGTTAAATTTGTATAAAAATTAATATACAAAATGCGTATATAATAAGGTAAATTTGTATTGAAAAAATATGCAACATACACGTTTACTCATACAAATTTATATTATTTTATTGGTATTTTGTTTATTTATTTTGATACGAATTACATGATTATATATGTATTTTGTACATATTTTTTTTAAACGTATTTACATTATTTAATGTGTATTTTGTTTATATATTTTCATACAAATTTACGTAATTATATGTGTATTTGTATAAATATTTTGATACAAATTTACTTTATTTCATGTATTTTGGATATATATTTCAATTCAAATTTAGCTTATTTCGTGTGTATTTTGTATATATTTTCATACAAATTTAATTACTTCTGTGTATTTTTGTATATAGTTTTATATAAATTTACGTTATTTTATATGTATTTTGTATATTTATGTTTATACAAATACACATTCTTTTATTGGTATTTTGTTTATTTATTTTGATACGAATTTACATTATTTTATGTGTATTTTGTATACATTTTTTTATACGTATTTACTTCATTTTATGTGTATTTTGTATATATATTTTTATAGAAATCTACGTTATTTTATGTGTATTCGTATATATATTTTCAAACAAATTTACATTGTTTTATATGTATTTTGCATATCTATTTCAATACAAATTTACCTTATTGTAAGTGTTTTTTGTATATTTATTTTAATACAAATTTAATTTTTTGATGTGTATTTTGGTATATATATTTTTATAAATAAAAAAAATGCGTTATTTTATGGGTATTTTGCTTCTTTATTTTCATACAAATTTACATTATTTTATTAATATTCTGTGTATTTATTTTGATACGATTTTACATTATTCTATTTGTGTTTTGTACATATTTTTTCTATACAAATTTACGTTATTTTAAGTTTATTTGTTTATGTATTTTCAATCAAATTTACATTATTTTATGTGTATTTTGTGTATGTATTTCAATACAAATTTACCTAATTTTATGTGTATTTTGTATATTTATTTTCATACAAATTTAAAATATTTTTATGTATTTTTGTATATAGTTTGATACAAATTTAGGTTATTTTATGTGTATTTTGTAAATCTATTTTCATACAAATACACATTCTTTTATTGATATTTTGTTTATTTATTTTCACGCGAATTTACATTATTTAATGTGTATTTTGTATATATATTTTTATACGTATTTACATAATTTCATGTGTATTTTGTATAGTTTTAAACAAATTTATTTTATTTAATGTGTATTTTGTATATATATATATTTATACAAATACAACTTCTTTCATTGGTATTTTGTTTATTTATTTTGATATTAATTTACATTATTTTATGTGTATTTTGTATACATTTTTTATACGTATTTACTTAATTTTATGTGTATTTTGTATATATATTTTTCTAGAAATCTACCTTATTTCATGTGTATTCGTATATATATATTTTGAAACAAATTTACATTGTTTATATGTATAATTAAATTTGTATTAAAATGAATATACAAAATGCGTATATAATAAGGTAGATTCTATTCTATCTATTTCTGTGTATTCTGTATTTTTTTTTGTTATACATAGAATAATGTAAAATCGTATCAAAATAAGTACACAGAATATCAATAAAATAATTTAAATTTGTATGAAAATAAAGATGCAAAATACCCATAAGATAAAGCATTTTTTTTTAAATACATATACAAAAATACACATAGAATAATTAAATTTGAATTAATATTAATATACAAAATGCACACATACAATAAGGTAAATTTGTATTGAAAAAAAAAACGCAAAATACAAATAAAACACTGTAAATTTGTTTAAAAATATATATACGAATACTCATAAAATAACGTAGATTTCTATAGAAATATATATATACAAAATACATATGGAATTATGTAAATACGTAAAAAAAATATATATATAAAATACATATTAAGTAATGTAAATTCGTGTCAAAATAAATGAACAAAATATCATGAAATGAATGTGTATTTGTATGAAAATAAATAATAGATAATAAATTTGTATGAAATATATATGCAAGATACACATTAAATAATGTAAATATGTATAAAAAAAATATATACAAAAAACAAATAGAATAATACAAATAAAATAACGTAAATTTATATAAAATTATATGCAAAAATACACAAAAGTAATTAAATTTGTGTGAAAATAGATATACAAAATACATGTGTATTTTGTATATTTATTTTCACAGAAATGGAATTTTTTTTTGTTTATTTTTTTATATATTTTCATACAAATTTTCGTTATTTTATGTGTATTTTGTATATTTATTTTTTCTACAAATATACGTTCTTTTATCTGAATTTTGTTTATTGAATTTGAAACGAATTTACCTTATTTTGTATATCTATTTTCATACAAATTAAAATACTTCTGTGTATTTTTGTATATAGTTTTATATAAATTTACGTTATTTTATGTGTATTTTGAATATTTATATTTATACAAATACACATTCTTTTATTGGTATTTTGTATATTTATTTTGATGCAAATTTACATTATTTTATGTGTATTTTGTATACATTTTTTTATACGTATTTACTTCATTTTATGTGCATTTTGTATATATATTTTTATAGAAATCTACGTTATTTTATGTGTATTCGTATATATATTTTGAAACAAATTTACATTGTTTTATATGTATTTTGCATATCTAATTCAATACAAATTTACCTTATTGTATGTGTTTTTTATATATTTATTTTAATACAAATTTAATTTTTTTTATGTGTATTTTCGTATATATGGTAAGGTAAATTTGTATTGAAAGAGATATTCAAAAATACATATAAAACAATGTAAATTTGTTTCAAAATATATATACGAATACACATAAAATAACGTAGATTTCTATAAAAATTTATACAAAATACATATAAAATGAAGTAAATACGTATAAAAAATTGAATACAAAATACACATAAGAATCGTATCAAAATAAATAAACAAAATACCAGTAAAAGAATCTGTATTTGTATAATTATAAATATACAAAATACACAAAAAATATCGTACATTTGTATAAAACTATATACAAAAATACACAGAAGTAATTAAATTTGTATGAAAATATATATACAAAATACAGCTAAAATAAGCTAAATTTGAATTGAAATGTACATACAAAATACATAAAATAATGTAAATCTGTATCAAAATATTTATACAAATACATATAATAACGTAGATTTGTTTAAAAATATATAAACAAAATACACATTAAGTAATGTAAATACGTATAAAAAATATGTACAAAATACACATAAAATCATGTAATTCGTATCAAAATAAATAAACAAAATAGCAATAAAATAATGTAAATTTGTATGAGAAAACATATATAAATAACGCAAATTTCTATAAAAATATATGTACAAAAATGCACATAAAATAAAGTAAATTTGCATAAAAATATATATATAAAACACACACTAAATAATGTAAATCCGTACATAAAATAACCTAAATTTGTATAAAACTATATACAAAAATACACAAAAATAATTTAAATTTGTTTGAAAAGAAATATACAAAATACACATAAAATTAGGTAAATTTGTATTGAAATACATATACAAAATACACATCAAATAATGTAAATTTAATTGAAAATATATAAACAAATACACTTAAAATAACGTAAATTTGTATATAATATATTTGCAAGATACACATTAAATAATGTAAATGTGTATAAAAAAATATATACAAAAAACAAATAGAATAATGTAAAATCGTATCAAAAGAAATACACAGAATATCAATAAAATAATGTAAATTTGTATGAAAATAAAGGTGCAAAATTCCCAAAAATTATCGCATTTTTTATTAAAATATATTTACCAAAATACACATAAAATATTTAAATTTGTATTGAAATAAATATACAAAATGCATATACAGTAAGGTAAATTTGTATTGATAGAGATATTGAAAAATACATATAAAACAATGTAAATTTGTTTCAAAATATATATACGAATACACATAAAATAAAGTAGATTTCTATAGAAATATATATACAAAATACATATGAAATTATGTAAATACGTATAAAAATATATATACAAAATACATATCAAATAATGTAAATTCGTGTCAAAACAAATAAACAAAATATCATGAAAAGAATGTGTATTTGTATGAAAATAGATAATAGATAATAAATTTGTATAAAATATATGCAAGATACACATTAAATAATGTAAATATGTATAAAAAAGTATATACAAAAAACAAATAGAATAATGTAACATCGTATCAAAATGAACACACCGAATATTAATAAAATAATGTAAATTTGTATGAAAATAAAGATGCAAAATTCCCATAAAATAGCGCATTTCTTATAAAAATATATATACCAAAATACACATAAAATATTTAAATTTGCATTGAAATAAATATACAAAATGCACATACAATAAGGTAAATTTGTCTTGAAAGAGATATGCAAAAATACATATAAAACAATGTAAATTTGTTTCAAAATATATATACGAATACACATAAAATAACGTAGATTTCTATAAAAATATATATACAAAATACACAAAAAAATAATATAAATTCGAAACAAAATACCAATAAAAGAATGTGTATTTGTTCTGTGTATTTTTGTATATAGTTTTATACAAATTTACGATATTTTTTGTGTATTTTGTATATTTATATTTATACAAATACACATTCTTTTACTGTTATTTTGTTTATTTATTTTGATACGACTTTTATGTGTATTTTGTATTCATTTTTTTATACGTATTTACTTCATTTTATGTGTATTTTGTATATATTTTTATAGAAATCAACGTTATTTTATGTGTATTCGTAAATATATTTTGAAACAAATTTACATTGTTTTATATGTATTTTGCATATCTATTTCAATACAAATTTACCTTACAGTATGTGCATTTTTTTATTTTATTTTAATACAAATTTTAATATTTTATGTGTATTTTGGTATATATATTTTTATAAAAAATGCGTTATTTTATGGCTATTTTGCATCTTTATTTTCATACAAATTTACATTATTTAATTAATATTCTGTGTATTTATTTTGATACGATTTTACATTATTCTATTTGTGTTTTGTATATATTTTTTGATACATATTTACATTATTTAATTAGTATATTGTATATATATTTGATACAAATTTACGTTATTTTAAGTGTATATGTTTATATATTTTCATTCAAATTTCCATTATTTTATGTGTATTTTGTATATGTATTTCAATACAAATTAACCTAATTTTATGTGTATTTTGTATATTTATTTTCATACAAATTTAAATTATTTTTTGTATTTTTGTATATAGTTTTATACAAACTTAGGTTATTTTATGAGTATTTTGTATATATATATTTTCATACAAATACACATTCTTTTATTGATATTTTGTTAATTTATTTTGACGAGAATTTAAACTATTTAATGTGTATTTTGTATATATATTTTTATACGTATTAACATCATTTCATGTGTATTTTGTATATATATTTCTATAGAAATCTACGTTATATTATGTGTATTCGTATATAGATTTTTAGACAAATTTACACTTTTATGTGTATTTTGCATATTTTTTCAATACAAATTTACCTTATTGTATATGCATTTTGTATATTAATTTTAATACAAATTTAATTATTCTATGTGTATTTTTGTATATGTATTTTTATAAAAATATGCTTTATTTTATGGGTATTTTGCATCTTTATTTGCATACAAATTTACGTTATTTTATTGATATTCTGCTCATTCATTTTGATACGATTTGACATTATTCTATGTGTATTTTGTATATATTTTTCATACAAATTTACGTTATTTTATGTGTATTTGTTTATATATTTTGACACAAATTTACAATATTTTATGGGTATTTTGTATATATATTTCAAAAGAAATTTACCTAGTCTTATGTGTATTTTGAATATCTATTTTCATACAAACTCAAATTATTTATATGTATTTTTGTATATATTTCAATACAAATTTTAGTTATGTTATGTGTATTTTGAAAATCTATTTTCATTCAAATATATATTATTTTATTGGTATTTTGTTGATTTATATTGATACGAATTTACATTATTTTATATGTACTTTATATATATATATATATATATATATATATATATATATATATATATATATATATATATATATATATATATATATATATATATATATATATATATATATATATATATATATATATATATATTTTCAAATAAATTTACATTATTTAATATTTATTTTGAATATATAATTTTATACAAATTCATGGTATTTTATGTGTATTTGTATATATATTTTCATATAAATTTACATTATTTTATGTGTATTTTGTACATATATTTCATTACAAATTTACCTTATTTTATGTTTATTTTGTATGTGTATTTTGTACATTTATATTTATACACGTTTACTCACACAAATTTATAATATTCTTTTGGTATTTTGTTTATTTATTTTGATACGAATTACATGATTATATGTGTATTTTGTACACATTTTTTTTATACGTATTTACATTATTTAATGTGTATTTTGTTTATATATTTTCATACAAATTTACGTTATTATATGTGTATTTGTATAAATATTTTGATACAAATTTACTTTATTTCATGTATTTTGTATATATATTTGAATTCAAATTTAGCTTATTTTGTTCGTATTTTGTATATATTTTCAAACAAATTTAATTACTTCTGTGTATTTTTGTAGATAGTTTTATATAAATTTACGTTATTTTATGTGTATTTTGTATATTTATATTTATACAAATACACATTCTTTTATTGGTATTTTGTTTATTTATTTTGATACGAATTTACATTATTTTATATGTATTTTGTATACATTTTTTTATACGTATTTACTTCATTTTATGTGTATTTTGTATATATATTTTTATAGAAATCTACGTTATTTTATGTGTATTCGTATACATATTTTGAAACAAATTTACATTGCTTTATATGTATTTTGCATATCTATTTCAATACAAATTTACCTTATTGTTCATATAAAACAATGTAAATTTGTTTCAAAATATATGTACGAATACACATAAAATAACGTAGATTTCTATAAAAATATATATACAAAATACACATAAAATTATGTAAATACGTAAAAAAAAATTAAACAAAATACACGTAAAATAATGTAAATTCGAAAGAAAATAAATAAACAAAATACTAATAAAAGAGTTTGTATTTGTATAAATATAAATATACAAAATACACATACAAAATAAACATAAAATAAGGTAAATTTGTAATGAAATATGTACAAAATACACATAAAATAATGTAAATTTATATGAAAAAATATATACAAATACACATAAAATACCATGAATTTGTATAAAATTATATATTCAAAATATATATTAAATAATGTAAATGCGTATAAAAATATATATACAAAGTACATATAAAATAATGTAAATTCGTATCAATATAAATCAACAAAATACCAATAAAATAATATATATTTGAATGAAAATAGATTTACAAAATACACATAACCTAACTAAAATTTGTATTGAAATATATACAAAAATACATAAAAATAATTTGAGTTTGTATGAAAATAGATATTCAAAATACACATAAAACTAGGTAAATTTCTTTTGAAATATATATACAAAATACCCATAAAATATTGTAAATTTGTGTCAAAATATATAAACAAATACACATAAAATATCGTAAATTTGTATGTAAAATATATACAAAATACACATAGAATAATGTAAATCGTATCAAAATGAATGAGCAGAATATCAATAAAATAACGTAAATTTGTATGAAAATAAAGATGCAAGATACCCATAAAATAAAGCATATTTTTATAAAAATACATATAGAAAAATACACATAGAATAATTAAACTCGAATTAAAATTAATATACAAAATGCATGTACAATAAATTTAAATTTGATTATATTGAATGGAATAAATATACAAAATAAACTTAAAATAAGGTAAATTTGTAATAAAATATATGTATGAATACACATAAAATAATATAAATTTGTATGAAAATATATATACAAATACACATAAAATAACATGAATTTGTATAAAATTTTTATAAAAATATATTCGAATACAATAAAATAACGTAAATTTTTATGAAAATGTATATATAAAATACACATAAAATAATTTAAATACGTAGAAAAATATATATACAAAATACACATAAAATAATGTAAATTCGTAAAAAATTAAATACACAAAATTCCAAGAAAAGAATGTATATTTGTAGGAAAATATATATACAAAAAACAAATAAAATAAATAAAATTTGAATAAAAATATATACAAAAATACACAAAAATAATTTTAATTTGTTTGAAAATAGATATGCAAAATACACATAAACTTAGGCAAATTTGTATTGAAATACATATACAAAACTCACATAAAATAATGTAAATTTGTATGAAAATATATAAACAAATACATATAAAATAACGTAAATTTGGATAAAATATATATACAAAATATACATTAAATATTTTAAATATGTATAAAAATATATTATATTATATATATTTTTATTGATATTTGCGTTATTTATGTGTATTTTGTATATGTTTTCTCATAGAAATTTACATTATTATATTATTATTTTGTCTATTTATTTTTATACGAATTACATGATTATTTGTGTATTTTGTACATTTTTTTATACGTATTTACATTATTTAATGTGTATTTTGTTTATATATTTTTATACAAATATATATATATATATATATATATATATATATATATATATATATATATATATATATATATATATATATATATATATATATATATATATATATATTTCAATTCAAATTTAGCTTATTTTATGTGTATTTTGTATATCTATTTATTTTAATACAAAAGCAAATATATTATGTTTTTTCGGAAATATATTTTTATAAAAAATGCGTTATTTTATGGGTATTTTGCATCTTAATTTTCATACAAATTTACATTATTTTATTAATATTTTCTGTATTTATTTTGATACGATTTTACATTATTTTATTTGTGTTTTGTATATATTTTTTTATACATATTTACATTATTTAATATGTTTTTTGTATATATATTTCATACAAAATTACGTTATTTTAAGTCTATATATTTATATATTTTCATTCAAATTTACATTATTTTATGTGTATTTTGTATATGTATTTCAATACAAATTTACCTAATTTTATATGTTTTTTGTATATTTATTTTCATACAAGTTTAAATTATTGTTGTGTATTTTTGTATATAGTTTTATACAAATTTAGGTTATTTTATGTGTATTTTGTATATCTATTTTCATACAAATACACATTCTTTTCATGATATTTTGTTTATTTATTTTGACACGAATTAACATTATTTAATGTGTATTTTGTATATATATTTTTATACGTATTTACATTATTTCAAGTGTATTTTGTATATATATTTATATAGAAATCTGCGTTATTTTATGTGTATTCGTATATATATTTTGAAACAAATTTACATTGTTTTATGTGTATTTTGCATATTTTTTTAATACAAATTTACCTTATTGTATGTGCATTTTGTATATTAATTTTAATACAAATTTGATTAATATATGTGTATTTTTGTATATGTATTTTTATAAAAATATGCCTTATTTTATGGGTATTTTGCATCTTTATTTTCATACAAATTTACATTATTTTATTGATATTCTGTGTATTTATTTTGATATGATTTTACAATATTCTATGTGTATTTTGTATATATATTTTATATAAAATGTATTTGTTTTCATTTCATACAAATCTACATTATTTTATGTGTTTTTTGTACATGTATTTAAATACAAATTTAACTAGTTATATGTGTATTTTGTATATCTATTTTGAATGTATATTTTCATAGAAATTTACTCTATTTTATGAGTAATCGTATATATATTTTGATACAAAATTATATTATTAATGTGTCTTTTGCATATCTATTTCAATACAAATTTACTTTATTGTACGTGCATTTTGTATATTTATTTCAATACAAATTTAATTATTTTATATGTATTTTTGTATATATATAATTTTATGCAAATATGCGTTATTATATGGATATTTTGCATCTTTATTTTCATACAAATTTACATTATTTTATTGATATTCTCTTTATTTATTTTGATACGATTTTACATTATTCTATGTGTTTTTTGTATATATTTTTTTATATATATATTTACATTATTTAATGTTCATTTTGTATATATATTTTATCCAAATTTACATTATTTTATGTGTATTTGTTTATATATTTTCATACATATTTACATTATTTTATGTGTTTTTTGTATATATATTTTTCTACGGATTTAAATTATTTTATGTGTATGTTGTATATACATTTTCATAAAAAAATTAGGTTATTTTATTGTGTGAATAAGTATATATTTTGATACAAATTTTATACAAATTCATGTTATTTAATGTGTATTTGTATATATATTTTCATACAAATTTATATTATTTTATGTGTATTTTTTCATATATTTCATTACAAATTTACCTTATTTTATGTTTATTTTGTATTATTATTTTATTCAATTTTAAATTATTTTATGTGTATATTTGTATTTGTATTTAGGTTATTTTATGTGTATTTTGTATATATATTTTCATCCAAAGTCACATTATTTTATTGGTATTTCTTAATTTAATTCGATACGAATTTAGATTATTTCATAGTTATTTTGTATACATATTTTTATACTCATTAACATTATCTAATGTGTGATTTGTATATATATTTTTATGCAAATTTATTTAATGTTCATTTTTGTACATATAATTTTATAGAAATTTGCGTTATTTTATGTATATAGTTTTATATAAATTTACGTTATTTTATGTGCATTTTGTATATTTATATTTATACAAATACACATTTTTTTTATTGGTATATTGTTTATTTACATTTATACGAATTTACATTATTTTATGTGTATTTTGTATACATTTTTTTATACATATTTACTTAATTTTATGAGTATTTTGTATATGTATTTTTATAGAAATCTACGTTATTTTATGTGTATTCGTATATATATTTTGAAACAAATTTACATTATTTTATATGTATTTTGCATATCTATTTCTATACAAATTTACCTTTGTATGTGCATTTTGTATATTTATTTTAAAACAAGTTCAAATATTTTATATGTATTTTGGTATCAATAGTTTTATAAAATATGTGTTATTTTATAGGTATTTTGCATCTTAATTTTCATTTTATATGTACTTTGAATATATATTTTTATACGCTCTTACATTATTTAATATTTATTTTGAATATATATTTTTATACAAATTCATGGTATTTTATGTGTATTTGTATATATATTTTCATATAAATTTACATTATTGTATGTGTATTTTGTACATATATTTTATTACAAATCTACCTTATTTTATGTTTATTTTGTATGTGTATTTTGTATATTTATATTTATCCAAATACACATTCTTTTATTGGTTTTTTTTATATTTATTTTAATTGGAATTTACATTATTTTATGTGTATTTTGTATACATTTTTTTATACGTATTTACTTAATTTTATGTGTATTTTGTATATATATTTTTATAGAAATCTTCGTTTTTTTATTTGTATTCGTATATATATTTTGAAACAAATTTACATTATTTTATATGTATTTTTGCATATCTCTTTCAATACAAATTTACTTTATTGTATGTGCATTTTGTATATTTATTTCAATACATATTTAAAAATTTTATGTGTATTTTGGTATATATATTTTTATAAGAAATGCGCTATTTTATAGGAATTTTGCATCTTTATTTTCATACAAATTTACATTATTTTATTAATATTCGGTGTATTTATTTTGATACGATTTTACATTATTTTATTTGTTTTTTGTATATACTTTTTTATACATATTTACATTATTTGAAGTGTATCTTGCATATATATTTCATACAAATTTATTATCTATTATCTATTTTTATACAAATTTATTATCTATTATCTATTTTCATACAAATACACATTCTTTTCATGATATTTTGTTTATTTATTTTGACACGAATTTACATTATTTGATATGTATTTTGTATATATATTTTTATATGTATTTACATAATTTCATATGTTTTTTGTATATATATATATATATATATATATATATATATATATATATATATATATATATATATATATATATATATATATATATATATATATATATATATATATATATATATATATATATATATATATATATATATATATATATATATAAATATATAAAAAAATATATATACAAAACACAAATAGAATAATGTAAAATCGTTTCAAAATAAATACACAGAATATTAATAAAATAATGTAAATTTGTATGAAAATAAAGAGGCAAAATACCCCAAAAATAACGCTTATTTTTATTTATAAATATATATATACCAAAATACAAAAAAAAAATTAGATTTGTATTAAAATAAATATATAAAAAACATATACAATAAGGTAAATTTGTATTGAAATACATATGCAAAATACATATAAAGCAATGTAAATTTGTTTCAAAATATGTATACGAATACACATAAAATAACGTAGATTTCTATAAATATATATATACAAAATACACATAAAATGAAGTAAATACGTATAAAAAAATGTATACAAAATACACATAAAATAATGTAAATTCGTATCAAAATAAATAAACAAAATACCAATAAAAGAATGTGTATTTGTATAAATATAAATATACAAAATACACATAAAATAACGTAAATTTATATAAGACTATATACAAGAATACACAGAAGTAATTAAATTTGTATGAAAATATATACAAAATACACACAAAATAAGCTAAATTTGAATTGAAATATATATACAAAATACATGAAATAAAGTATATTTGTATCAAAATATTTATTCAAATACACATATAATAACGTAAATTTATATGAAAATATATATAAAAATACACATTAAATAATGTAAATACGTATAAAAAAATGTGTACAAAATACACATATAATCATGTAATTCGTATCAAAATAAATAAACAAAATACCAATAAAATAATATAAATTTGTATGAGTAAACGTGTATGTTGTATATTTTTTCAATACAAATTTATCTTATTATATACGCATTTTGTATATTAATTTTAATACAAATTTAATTATTCGATGTGTATTTTTGTATCTGTATTTTTATAAACATATGCTTTATTTTTTGGGTATTTTGCATATTTATTTTCATACAAATTTACATTATTTTATTGATATTCTGCTCATTCATTTTGATACGAATTGACATTATTCTTTGTGTATTTTGTATATATTTTTCATACAAATTTACGTTATTTTATGTGTATTTGTTTATATATTTTGACACAAATTTACAATATTTTATGGATATTTTGTATATACATTTCAAAAGAAATTTACCTAGTTTTATGTGTATTTTGTATATCTATTTTCATACAAACTCAAATTATTTCTATGTATTTTTGTATATATTTTAATACAAATTTTAGTTATGTTATGTGTATTTTGTAAATTTATTTTCATTCAAATATATATTATTTTATTGGTGTTTTGTTGATTTATATTGATACGAGTTTACATTTTTTTATATGTACTTTGTATATATATTTTTATACGCTTTTACATTATTTAATATTTATTTTGAATATATATTTTTATACAAATTCATGGTATTTTATGTGTATTTGTATATATATTTTCATATAAATTTACATTATTTTATGTGTATTTTGTACATATATTTTATTACAAATCTACCTTATTTTATGTTTATTTTGTATATGTATTTTGTATATTTATATTTATCCAAATACACATTCTTTTATTGGTATTTTGTTTATTTATTTTAATTCGAATTTACATTATTTTATGTGTATTTTTTATACATTTTTTTATACGTATTTACTTAATTTTATGTGTATTTTGTATATATATTTTTATAGAAATCTACGTTTTTTTATTTGTATACGTATATATATTTTGAAACAAATTTACATGGTTTTATATGTATTTTTGCATATCTCTTTCAATACAAATTTACCTTATTGTATGTGCATTTTGTATATTTATTTCAATACAAATTTAAAAATTTTATGTGTATTTTGGTATATATATTTTTATAAGAAATGCGCTATTTTAAGGGAATTTTGCATCTTTATTTTCATACAAATTTACATTATTTTATTAATATTCGGTGTATTTATTTTGATACGATTTTACATTATTCTATTTGTTTTTTGTATATACTTTTTTATACATATTTACATTATTTAAAGTGTATCTTGCATATATATTTTATACAAATTTATTATCTATTATCTATTTTCATAGAAATACACATTCTTTTCATGATATTTTGTTTATTTATTTTGACACGAATTTACATTATTTGATATGTATTTTGTATATATATTTTTATACGTATTTACATAATTTCATATGTATTTTGTATATATATTTCTATAGAAATCTACTTTATTTTATGTGTATTCTTATATATATTTTGAAACAAATTTACATTGTTTTATATGTATTTTTGAAAATCTATTTTAATACAAATTTACCTTACTGTATATGCATTTTGCATATTTATTTCAATACAAATTTAAATATTTTATGTGTATTTTGGTATATATATTTTTATAAAAAATGCGATAATTTTTACGATTTTTGCATCGTTATTTTCATACAAATTTACATTATTTTATTGATATTCTGTGTATTTATTTTGATACGATTTTACATTATTCTATTTGTTTTTTGTATATATATTTTTTATACACATTTACATTATTTAATGAGTATCTTGCATATATATTTTATACAAATTTACGTTATTTTAAGTGTATTTGTTTATATATTTTCATTCAAATTTACATTTATTTTAATTCGAAATTACATTATTTTATGTGTATTTTGTATATATATTTTTATAGAAATCTACGTTTTTTTATTTGTATTCGTATATATATTTTGAAACAAATTTACATTGTTTTATATGTATTTTTGCATATCTCTTTCAATACAAATTTACCTTATTGTATGTGCATTTTGTATATTTATTTCAATGCAAATTTAAATATTTTATGTGTATTTTGGTATATATATTTTTATAAGAAATGCTCTATTTTATGGGAATTTTGCATCTTTATTTTCATACAAATTTACATTATTTTATTAATATTCGGTGTATTTATTTTGATACGATGTTACATTATTGTATTTGTTTTTTGTATATACTTTTTTATACATATTTACATTATTTAATGTGTATCTTGCATATATATTTTATACAAATTTATTATCTATTATCTATTTTCATACAAATACACATTCTTTTCATGATTTTTTGTTTATTTATTTTGACACGAATTTACATTATTTGATATGTATTTTGTATATATATTTTTATACGTATTTACATAATTTCATATGTATTTTGTATATATATTTCTATAGAAATCTACTTTATTTTATGTGTATTCGTATGTATATTTTGAAACAAATTTACATTGTTTTATATGTATTTTTTAATATCTCTTTCAATACAAATTTACCTTCCTGTATATGCTTTTTGTATATTTATTTCAATACAAATTTAAATATTTTATGTGTATTTTGGTAAATATATTTTTTTTAAAAATGCGATAATTTTGGGGAATTTTGCATCTTTATTTTCATACAAATTTACATTATTTTATTGATATTCTGTGTATTTATTTTGATACGATTTTACATTATTCTATTTGTTTTTTGTATATATTTTTTTATACACATTTACATTATTTAATGTGAATCTTGCATATATATTTTATACAAATTTACGTTATTTTAAGTGTATTTGTTTATATATTTTCATTCAAGTTTCCATTATTTTATGTGTATTTTGTATATGTATTTCAATACAAATTTACCTAATTTTATGTGTATTTTGTATATTTATTTTCATACAAATTTAAATTATTTTTGTGTATTTTTGTATATAGTTTTATACAAACTTAGGTTATTTTATGAGTATTTTGTATATCTATTTTCATACAAATACACATTCTTTTATTGATATTTTGTTTATTTATTTTGACGAGAATTTAAAATATTTAATGTGTATTTTGTATATATATATTTTTATACGTATTTACATCATTTCATGTGTGTTTTGTATATATATTTCTATAGAAATCTACGTTATTTTATGTGTATTCGTATATAGATTTTTAAACAAATTTACACTTTTATGTGCATTTTGTATATTTTTTCAATACAAATTTACCTTATTAAATTTGTATATTAATTTTAATACAAATTTAATTATTCTATGTGTATTTTTGTATATGTATTTTTAAAAAAATATGCTTTATTTTTTGGGTATTTTGCATCTTTATTTTCATACAAAATTACATTATTTTATTGATATTCTGTGTATTTATTTTGATACGATTTTACATTATTCTATGTATATTTTGTATATCTATTTTATACAAATGTACGTTATTTTATGTGAATTTGTTTTCATTTCATACAAATTTACATTATTTTATGTGTATTTTGTACATGTATTTAAATACAAATTTATCTAACTATATGTGTATTTTGTATAACTATTTTCATACAAATTGAAATTATTTTTTTTGTTTTTTGTAAATATTTTTTTTCAAATTTTCGTAATTTTATGTGTATTTTGTATATTTATTTTCCTACAAATATACGTTCTTTTATCGGAATTTTGTTTATTTATTTTGATACGAATTTTTTTTTTTTTTAGGTGTATTTGATATATATATTTTATATGTATTTTGAATATATATTATCATAGAAATTTACTCTATATGTTTATACAAAAAAACAAAAATAATTTTAATTTGTATGAAAATAAATATACAAAATACACATAAAATTATGTAAATTTGTATTTAAATACATATACAAAATACACTTAAAATAATGTAAATTTGAATGAAATTATATAAACAAATACACTTAAAATAACGTTAATTTGTATAAAATATATATAAAAAATGCACATTAAATAATGAAAATATGTATAAAAAAATATATACAATACACAAAGAGTATAATATAAAATCGTATCAAAATATATACACAGAATAATAATAAAATAATGTACATTTGTATGAAAACTAAGATGCAAAATACCTATAACATAACGCATTTTTTTTATAAAATTATATATACCAAAATACACATAAAATATTTGAATTTGTATTAAAATAAATATAAAAAATGCAAATACAATAAGGTAAATTTGTATTGAAATAGATATGCAAAATAGATATAAAACAATGTAAATTTGTTTCAAAATGTATATACGAATACACATAAAATAACGTAGATTTCTATAAATATATATATATACAAAATACAAATAAAAGTAAGTTAATACGAATAAAAAATGTATACAAAATACACATAAAATAATGTAAATTCGTATAAATATAAATAAACAAAATACCAATAAGAGAGTGTGTATTTGTATAAATATAAATATACAAAATGCACATTAAATAACGTAAATTTGTATAAAACTATATACAAAAATACACAGAAGTAATTAAATTTGTATGAAAATATATATACAAAATACACACAAAATAAGCTAAATTTGAGTTGAAATATATATACAAAATACATAAAATAAAGTAAACTCGTTTCAAAATATTTTTAACAAATACACATATAATAACGTAAATTTGTAAAAAAATATATAAACAAAATACACATTAAGTAATGTAAATACGTATAAAAAAATATTTACAAAATACACAAATAATCAAGTCATTCGTATCAAAATAAATAAACAAAAAACTAATTAAATAATGTAAATTTGTATGAGAAAACATATACAAAATACGCATAAAATAACGTTTTAAGTTTCTATAAAAATATATGTACAAAAATGCACATAAAATTAGTTTGCATAAAAAAATATATACAAAACACACATTAGATAATGTAAATGAGTATAAAAATATGTATACAAAATACCTATGAAATAATCTAAATTCGTATCGAGTTAAATTAAGAAAATAACAATAAAATAATGTAATTTTGGATGAAAATATATATAGAAAACACACATAAAATAACCTAAATACAAATACAAATATACACATTAAATAATTTAAACTTCAATGGAATAAATATACAAAATAAACATAAAATAAGGTAAATTTGTAAGAAAATATATGTAAGAATACACATAAAATAATATCAATTTGTATGAAAATATATATACAAATACACATAAAATAACATGAATTTGTATAAAATTTGTTTCAAAATATATACGAATACACACAATAAAATAACGTAAATTTTTATGAAAATGTATATATAAAATACATATAAAATAATTTAAATACGTAGAAAAATATATATACAAAATACACATATAATAGTGTAAATTCGTAAAAAATTAAATACACAAAATTCCAATAAAAGAATGTATATTTGTAGGAAAATATATATACAAAAAACAAATAAAATAACTAAAATTAGTATAAAAACATATACAAAAATACACAAAAATAGTTTAAATTTGTTTGAAAATAGATATGCAAAATACACATAAAGTTAGGCAAATTTGTATTGAAATACATATACAAAACTCACATAAAATAATGTAAATTTGTATTAAAATATATAAACAAATACATACAAAATAACGTAAATTTGGATAAAATATATATACAAAATATAAATTAAATATTTTAAATATGTATAAAAATATATTATATTATATATATATTTTTATTGATATTTGCGTTATTTATGTGTATTTTGTATATGTTTTCTCATAGAAATTTACATTATTTTATTGGTATTTTTTCTATTTATTATTATTCGAATTACATGATTATTTATGTATTTTGTACATTTTTATACGTATTTACATTATTTAATGTGTATTTTTTATTATACAAATTTACGTTATTATATGTGTATTTGTATAAGTATTTTGATACAAATTTACATTATTTTATGTATTTTGTATATATATTTCAATTCAAATTTAGCTTATTTTATGTGTATTTTGTATATCTATTTATTTTAATACAAAATCAAATATTTTATGTTTTTTCGTATATATATTTTTATAAAAAATGCATTATTTTATGGGTATTTTGCATTTTAATTTTCATTCAAATTTACATTATTTTATTAATATTTTCTGTATTTATTTTGATACGATTCTACATTATTTTATTTGTGTTTTGTATATATTTTTTTATACATATTTACATTATTTAATGTGTTTTTTGTATATATATTTGATACAAATTTACGTTGTTTTAAGTCTATATGTTTATATATTTTCATTCAAATTTACATTATTTTATGTGTATTTTGTCATGTATTTAAATACAAATTTACTGGTTATATGTGTATTTTGTATATCTATTTTGTATGTATATTTTCATAGAAATTTACTCTATTTTATGAGTATTCGTATATATATTTTGATACAAATTTACATTATTAATGTGTATTTTTCATATCTATTTCAATACAAATTTACTTTATTGTACGTGCATTTTGTATATTTATTTTAATACAAATTTCATTATTTTATATGTATTTTTGTATATATATTTTTATGCAAATATGCGTTATTATATGGATATTTTGCATCTTTATTTTCATACAAATTTACATTATTTTATTGATATTCTCTTTATTTATTTTGATACGATTTAACATTATTCTATGTGTTTTTTGTATATATATTTTTTTTTATACATATTTACATTAGTTAATGTTCATTTTGTATATACATTTTATCCAAATTTACATTATTTTATGTGTAATTGTTTATATATTTTCATACATAATTACATTATTTTATGTGTTTTTTGTATATATATTTTTCTACGTATTTAAATTATTTTATGTGTATTTTGTATATACATTTTCATGAAAAAATTACGTTATTTTATTGTGTGTATAAGTATATATTTTGATACAAATTTTATACAGATTCATGTTATTTAATGTGTATTTGTATATATATTTTCATACAAATTTATATTATTTTATGTGTATTTTTTCATATATCTCATTACAAATTTACCTTATTTTATGTTTATTTTGTATATTTATTTCATTCAATTTTAAATTATTTTGTGTATATTTGTATTTGTATTTAGGTTATTTTATGTGTATTTTGTATATATATTATCATCCAAAATTACATTATGTTATTGGTATTTCTTAATTTAATTCGATACGAATTTAGATTATTTCATAGGTATTTTGTATACATATTTTTATACTCTTTTACATTATCTAATGTGTGTTTTGTATATATATTTTTATGCAAATTTATTTAATGTTCATTTTTGTACATATATTTTTATAGAAATTTGCGTTATTTTATGTATATAGTTTTATATAAATTTACGTTATTTTATGTGCATTTTGTATATTTATATTTATAAAAATACACATTCTTTTATTGGTATATTGTTTATTTACATTTATACGAATTTACATTATTTTATGTGTATTTTGTATACATTTTTTTATACGTATTTACTTAATTTTATGTGTATTTTGTATATGTATTTTTATAGAAATCTACGTTATTTTATGTGTATTCGTATATATATTTTGAAACAAATCTACATTATTTTATATGTATTTTGCATATCTATTTCAATACAAATTTACCTTATTGTATGTGCATTTAGTATATTTATTTTAACACAAGTTGAAATATTTTATGTGTATTTTGGTATCAATAATTTTATAAAAAATGCGTTATTTTATAGGTATTTTGCATCTTAATTTTCATTTTATATGTACTTTGTATATATATTTTTATACGCTTTTACATTATTTAATATTTATTTTGAATATATATTTTTATACAAATTCATGGTATTTTATGTGTATTTGTATATATATTTTCATATAAATTTATATTATTTTATGTGTATTTTGTACATATATTTTATTACAAATCTACCTTATTTTATGTTTATTTTGTATGAGTATTTTGTATATTTATATTTATCCAAATACACATTCTTTTATTGGTATTTTGTTTATTTATTTTAATTCGAATTTACATTATTTTATGTGTATTTTGTATACATTTTTTATACGTATTTACCTAATTTTATGTGTATTTTGTATATATATTTTTATAGAAATCTACGTTTTTTTTATTTGTATTCGTATATATATTTTGAAACAAATTTACAATGTTTTATATGTATTTTTGCATATCTCTTTCAATACAAATTTACCTTATTGTATGTGCATTTTTTATATTTATTTCAATATAAATTTAAATATTTTATGTGTATTTTGGCATATATATTTTTATAAGAAATGCTCTATTTTATGGGAGTTTTGCGTCTTTATTTTCATACAAATTTACATTATTTTATTAATATTCGGTGTATTTATTTTGATACGATTTTACATTATTCTATTTGTTTTTTGTATATACTTTTTTTTATACATATTTACATTATTTAATGTGTATCTTGCATATATATTTTATACAAATTTACTATCTATTATCTATTTTCATGCAAATCCACATTCTTTTCATGATATTTTGTTTATTTATTTTGACACGAATTTACATTATTTGATATGTATTTTGTATATATATTTTTACACGTATTTACATTATTTCATATGTATTTTGTATATATATTTCTATAGAAATCTACTTTATTTTATGTGTATTCGTATATATATTTTGAAACAAATTTACATTGTTTCATATGTATTTTTTAATATCTCTTTCAATACAAATTTACCTTACTGTATATGCATTTTGTATGTTTATTTCAATACAAATTTAAATATTTTATGTGTATTTTGGTATATATATTTTCATAAAAAATGCGATAATTTTAGAGAATTTTGCATCTTTATTTTCATAAAAATTTACATTATATTATTGATATTCTGTGTATTTATTTTGATACGATTTTACATTATTCTATTTGTTTTTTGTATATATTTTTTATACACATTTACATTATTTAATGTGTATCTTGCATATATATTTTATACAAATTTACGTTATTTTAAGTGTATTTGTTTATATATTTTCATTCAAATTTACATTATTTGATGTTTATTTTATATATGTATTTTAATACAAATTTACCTAATTTTATGTGAATTTTGTATATTTCTTTTCAAACAAATTTAAATTATTTTTGTGTATATTTGTATATAGTTTTATACAAATTTTGGTTAGTTTATGTACGCATTTACATTATTTAGTGTGTGTTTTGTATATATATTTTTATGCAAATTTACTTTATTTTATGTGCTTTTTGTACATATATTTTTATAGAAATTTGCGTTATTTGTATATGTTTTCTCATACAAATTTATATTATTTTATTGCTATTTTGTTTATTTATTTTGATACGAATTACATGATTATATGTGTATTTTGTACATATTTTTTATACGTATTTACATTACTTAATGTGTATTTTGTTTATATATTTTTAAACAAATCTACGTTATTATATGTATTTGTATAAATATTTTGATACAGATTTACATTATTTTATGTATTTTGTATGTACATTTCAATTCAAATTTAGCTTATTTTAGCTGTATTTTGTATATATATTTTCATACAAATTTAATAACTTTTGTGTATTTTTGAATATAGTTTTATACAAATTTACGATATTTTATGTATATTTTGTATATTTATATTTATACAAATACACTTTCTTTTACTAGTATTTTGTTTATTTATTTTGATACGATTTTTATGTGTATTTTGTATTCATTTTTTTATACGTATTTACTTCATTTTATGTGTATTTTGTATATATTTTTATATAAATCTACGTTATTTTATGTGTATTCGTATATATATTTTGAAACAAATTTACATTGTTTTTTTGTATTTATTTTGTATATCTATTTTAATACAAATTTACCTAATAGTATGTGCATTTTTTATATTTATTTTAATACAAATTTTAATATTTTATGTGTATTTTGGTATATATATTTTTATAAAAAATGCGTTATTTTATGCCTATTTTGCATCTTTATTTTCATACAAATTTACATTATTTTATTAATATTCTGTGTATTTATTGTTGATACGATTTTACAATATTCTATTTGTGTTTTGTATATATTTTTTTTATACATATTTACATTATTTAATGTGTATTTTGTATATATACTTGATACAAATTTACGTTATTTTAAGTGTATATGTTTATATATTTTCATTCAAATTTCCATTATTTTATGTGTATTTTGTATATGTATTTCAATACAAATTTACCTAATTTTATGTGTATTTTGTATTTTTATTTTCATACAAATACACATTCTTTTATTGATATTTTGTTTATTTATTTTGACGAGAATTTAAATTATTTAATGTGTATTTTGTATATATATATTTTTATACGTATTTACATCATTTCATGTGTATTTTGTATATATATTTCTATAGAAATCTACGTTATTTTGTGTGTATTCGTATATAGATTTTTAAACAAATTTACACTTTTATGTGCATTTTGTATATTTTTTCAATACAAATTTACCTTATTGTACGTGCATTTTGTATATTAATTTTAATACACATTTAATTATTCTATGTGTATTTTTGTATATGTATTTTTAAAAAAATATGCTTTATTTTATGGATATTTTGCATCTTTATTTTCATACAAAATTACATTATTTTATTGATATTCTGTGTATTTATTTTGATACGATTTTACATTATTCTATGTATATTTTATATAGCTATTTTATACAAATGTACGTTATTTTATGTGAATTTGTTTTCATTTCATACAAATTTACATTATTTTATGTGTATTTTGTACATGTATTTAAATACAAATTTAACTAATTATATGTGTATTTTGTATATCTATTTTCATAAAAATTGAAATTTATTTTTTTGTTATTTTGTATATATTTTTATTCAAATTTTCGTAATTTTATGTATATTTATTTTAATACAAATTCAAATATTTTATGTGTGTCTTGGTATATATATTTTTTTTATAAAAAATGCGTTATTTTATGGGTATTTTGCATCTTAATTTTCATACAAATTTACATTATTTTATTAATATTCTGTGTATTTATTTTGATATATATATATATATATATATATATATATATATATATATATATATATATATATATATATATATATATATATATATATATATATATGTATATATATATATATATATATATATATATATATATATATATATATATATATATATATATATATATATATATATATATATATATATATATATATATATATATATATATATATATATATATATATATATATATATATATATATATATATATATATATATATATATATACATATTTTTTTTTTAAATATGAGTTATTTTATGTGTATTTTGTATATCTATTTTCATAGAAATTTAATTACTTTTGTGTATTTTTGTAGATACTTTTATATCAATTTACGTTATTTTATGTGTATTTTGTATATTTATATTTATACAAATACACATTCTTTTATTAGTATTTTGTTTATTTATTTCGATACGAGTTTACATTATTTTATGTGTATTTTGTACACATTTTTTTATACGTATTTACTTATTTATGTGTATTTTGTATATATATCTTTATAGAAATCTGCGTTATTTTATGTGTTTTCGTATATATATTTTTATACAAATTTACATTATTTTATATGTATTTTGCATATTTATTTCAATACAAATTTACCTTATTGTGTGTGCATTTTGTATATTTATTTTAATACAAATTCAAATATTTTATGTGTGTTTTGGTATATATATTTATATAAAAAATGCGTTATTTTATGGGTATTTTGCATCTTTATTTTCATGCAAATTTATATTATTTTATTAATATTCTGTGTATTTATTTTGATACGATTTTACATTATTTTATTTGTTTTGTATATATTTTTTTATACATATTTACATTATTTAATGTGTATTTTGTATATATATATCATACAATTTTACGTTATTTTAAGTGTATTTGTTTATATATTTTCATTCAAACTTACATTATTTTATGTGTATTTTGTATATGTATTTCAATACAAATTTGACTAATTTTATGTGTATTTTGCATATCTATTTTCAAACAAATTTAAATAATTTTTTGTGTGTTTTTGTATATATTTTTATACAAATTTTAGTTATTTTATTTGTATTTTCTATATATATTTTCCTACAAATATACATTCTTTTATTGGAATTTTATCTATTTATTCTGATACGAGTTTACTTTATTTTATGTGTATTTTGTATATATATTTTTTTAAGTATTTTATGTGTATTTTGTATATATATTTTCATAAAAATTTATTTTATTTTATTGTGTGTATTCGTATATAATTTGATACAAATTTTATACAAATTCATGTTATTTTATGTGTATTTGTATATATATTTTCATACAAATCTACATTATTTTATGTGCATTTTTACATTTATTTCATTACAAATTTACATTATTTTATGTTTATTTTGAATATTTGTTTCCTTCAATTTTAAATTAGTTTATGTGTATATATGTATTTGTATTTAGGTTATTTTATGTGTATTTTCTATATATATTTTCATCAAAAATTACATTATTTTATTGGTATTTTGTTAGTTTAATTCGATACGAATTTAGATTATTTCATAGGTATTTTGTATACATATTTTTATACGCATTTACATTATTTAATGTGTGTTTTGTATATTTATTTTTATGCAAATTTACTTTATTTTATGTGTATTTGTATAAATATAAATATACAAAATGCACATAAAATAAGGTAAATTTATACAAAACAATATACAAAGATACACAAAAGTAATTAAATTTGTATGAAAATAGATATACAAAATACACACAAAATAAGCTTAATTTGAATTGAAATATATGTACAAAATACATAAAATAAAGTAAATTTGTATCAAAATATTTTTAGAAATACACATATAATTACGTAAATTTTATATAAAAATATATAAACAAAATAAACATTAAATAATGTAAACACGTATAAAAATATATATACAAAATGCATATATAATTATGTAAATTCGTATCAAAATAAAAGAACTAAATACCAATAAAATAATGTAAATTTGCATGAAAAAATGTCTACAAAATACATATAAAATAACAAAAAATTCTATAAAAATATATGTTCAAAAAAGCACATATAATAAATTTGCATTAAAAAATATATACAAAACACACATTACATAATGTAAATGAGTATAAACATATGTATATAAAATACCTTTGAAAAAATCTAAATTCGTATCGAGTTAAATAAAGAAAATACCAATAAAATAATGTAATTATGGATGAAGATATATATAGAAAATACACATAAAATTACGTAAATACAAATACAAATATACACATAAAATAATTTAAAATTGAATGAAATAAATATACAAAATAATCATAAAATAAGGTAAATTTGTTATGAAAAATATGTAAAAATACACGTAAAATAATATAAATTTGTATGAAAATATATAAACAAATACACATAAAATAACATGAATTTGTATAAAATTTGTATCAAAATAAATAGGAATACTCACAATAAAATAATGTAAATTTTTATTAAAATATATATACAGAATACACATAAAATAATGTAAATACGTAGAAAAATATATATACAAAATACACATAAAATAATATAAACTCGTATCAAAATAAATAAACAAAATTATAATAAAAGATTGTATATTTGAAGGAAAATATATATACAAAATACAAATAAAATAACTAAAATTTGTATAAAAATAAGTACAAAAATACACAAAAATAATTTAAATTTGTTTGAAAATATATATACAAAATACACATAAAGTTAGGCAAATTTGTATTGAAATACATATACAAAATACACATAAAATAATGTAAATTTGTATGAAAATATATAAACAAATACACATAAAATAACGTAAATTTGGATAAAATATATATACAAAATATACATTAAATAATGTAAATATGTATAAAAATATATATACAAAATACACATAGAATAATGTTTAATCGTATCAAAATAAATAAACAGAATATCAATAAAATTATTTAAATTTGTATGAAAATAAAGATGCAAAATACCCATATAATAACGCATATATGCATAAAAATATATATACAAAAATACACATGAAATAATTAAATTTGTATTGAAATAAATATACAAAATGCATATACAATAAAGTAAATTTGTATTGAAATACATATGCAAAATACACATCAATAATGTAAATTTGAATCAAAACATATATACGAATAAACATAAAATAGAGTTAATTTCTATGAAAAGATACATACAAAATACATATAAAATGATGTAAATAGTATAAAAATATATATACCAAATACACCTAAAATAATGTAAATTTGTATGAAAATAAACAAACAAAATTCCGATAAAAGAACGTATATTTGTAGGAAAATAAATATACAAAATACACATAAAATAACGAAAATTTGTATAAAAATATATACAAAAACAAACAAAAATAATTTCAATTTTTATGAAAATTGATATACAAAATACACATATAATTAGTTAAATTTGTACAAATTAGTACATGTACAAAATACACATAAAATAATGAAAATTTGTATGAAATGAAAACAAATACACTACGTTGATTTATGAGTATTCGTATATAGATTTTGAAATAAATTTACACTGTTTTATGTGTATTTTGCATATTTTTTCAATACAAATTTACCTTATTGTATATGCATTTTGTATATTAATTTTAATACAAATTTAATTATGCTATATGTATTTTTGTATATGTATTTTTTAAAAAAATTGCTTTATTTTATGGGTATTTTGCATTTTTATTTTCATACAAATTTACATTAATTTATTTATATTCTTTTTTTTTTTAAACAATTTTACATTATTCTATGTGTATTTTGTATATCTATTTCTATACGTATTTACTTAATTTTATGTGTATTTTGTATATATATTTATATAGAAATCTACGTTATTTTATGTGTATTCGTATATATATTTTGAAACAAATTTACATTGTTTTATATGTATTTTTGCATATCTCTTTCAATACAAATTTACCTTATTGTATGTGCATTTTGTATATTTATTTCAATACAAATTTAAATATTTTATGTGTATTTTGGTATATATATTTTTTATAAGAAATGCGCTATTTGATGGGAATTTTGCATCTTTATTTTCATACAAATTTACATTATTTTATTAATATTCGGTGTATTTATTTTGATACGATTTCACATTATTCTATTTGTTTTTTTATATATATATTTTTTATACATATTTACATTATTTAATGTGTATCTTGCATATATATTTCATACAAATTTATTATCTATTATTTATTTTCATACAAATACACATTCTTTTCATGATATTTTGTTTATTTATTTTGACACGAATTTACCTAGATATGTATTTTGTATATATATTTTTATACGTATTTACATAATTTCATGTGTATTTTATATATATATTTCTATAGAAATCTACGTTATTTTATGTGTATTCGTATATATATTTTGAAACAAATTTACTTTGTTTTATATGTATTTTTGAATATCTCTTTCAATACATATTTACCTTACTGTATATGCATTTTGTATATTTATTTCGATACACATTTAAATATTTTATGTGTATTTTGGTATATATATTTTTATAAAAAATGCGCTATTTTATGGGAATTTTGCATCTTTCTTTTCATACAAATTTACATTATTTTATAGATATTCTGTGTATTTATATTGATAGGATTTTACATTATTCTATTTCTTTTTTGTATACATTTTTTTAAACACATTTACATTATTTAATGTGTATCTTGCATATATTTTTTATACAAATTTACGTTATTTTAAGTGTATTTGTTTATATATTTTCATTCAAATTTACATTATTTTATGTGTATTTTGTATATGTATTTCAATACAAATTTACCTAATTTTATGTGTATTTTGTATATTTCTTTTCATACAAATTTTAAATATTTTTGTGTATTTTTGTATATAGTTTTATACAAATTTAGGTTATTTTATGTACGCATTTACATTATTTAATGTGTTTTGTATATATATTTTTATGCAAATTTCCTTTTTTTATGTGCATTTTTGTACATATATTTTTTTAGAGATTTGCGTTATTTTATGTGTATTTGTACATGTTTTCTCATACAAATTTACATTTTTTAATGCTATTTTGTTTATTTATTTTGATACTAATGAAAATAGATATACAAAATATACATAAAATAAACTAAATTTGTATTGAAATATATATACAAAATACATAAAGTAAGTTAAATTTGTATCAAAATATTTTAACAGATGCGCATCAAATACCGTAAATTTGTTTTAAAATATACAAAATACACATTAAATAATGTAAATATGTATAAAAAAATATATACAAAACACAAATAGAATAATGTAAAATCGTATCAAATAAATACCAAAATATTAATAAAACAATGTAAATTTGTATGAAAATAAAGATGCAAAATACCCATTAAATAACGCATTTTTTATAAAAATATATATAGCAAAATACACATGAAAAAATTAATTTGTATTAAAATAAATATACAAAATAAACATACAATAAGGTAAATCTGTATTGAAATAGATATGCAAAATACATATAAAACAATGTAAATTTGTTTCAAAATATATATACGAATACACATAAAATAACGTAGATTTGTATAAAAATATATATACAAAATACACATAAAATAACGTAAATATGTATAAAACTATCTACAAAAATACACAGAAGTAATTAAATTCGTGTAAAAATAGATATACAAAATACGGATAAAATAAGCTAAATTTGAATTGAAATGTATATACAAAATACATAAAATATTGTAAATTTGTATCAAAATATTTATAAAAATACATATAATAACAGAAATTTGTTTAAAAATATATAAACAAAATACAGATTAAGTAATGTAAATACGTATAAAAAATATGTACAAAATACACATATAATCATGTAACTCGTATCAAACTAAATAAACAAAATATCAATAAAATAATGTAAATTTGTATGAGAAAACATATACAAATACATATAAAATAACGCTAATTTCTATAAAAATATATGTCCAAAAATGAACGTAAAATAAAGTAACTTTGGATAAAAAATATATATACAAAACACACATTAAAAAATGTAAATGCGTACATAAAATAACCTAAATTTGTAAAAAACTATATACAAAAATACACAAAAATAATTTAAATTTGTATGAAAAGAAATATACAAAATACACATAAAATTATGTTAATTTGTATTGAAATACATATACAAAATACACATAAAATAATGTAAATTTGAAAGAAAATATATAAACAAATACACATATAATAACGTAAATTTGTATGAAATATATATTCAAAATACACATTAAATAATGTAAATATGTATAAAAAAATATATACAAAACACAAATAGAATAATGTAAAATCGTATCAAAATATATACACAGAATATTAATAAAATAATGTAAATTTGTATGAAAACTAAGATGCAAAATACCTATAAAATAACGCATATTTTATAAAATTCTTGATACCAAAATACACATAAAATATTTGAATTTGTATTAAAATAAATATACAAAATGCACATACAATAAGGTAAATTTGTATTGAAATAGATATGCAAAATACATATAAAATAATGTAAATTTGTTTCAAAATATATATACGAATACATATAAAATAACGAAGATTTCTATAAAAATACATATACAAAATACACATAATATTAAGTAAATACGAATAAAAAAATGTATACAAAATACACATAAAATAATGTAAATTCGTATAAATGTATATAAACAATATACCATTAAAAGAATGTGTATTTGTATAAATATAAATATAGAAAATGCACATAAAATAACGTAAATTTATATAAAACTATATACATAAAATAACGCAATTTTCTATAAAAATATATGTACAAAAATGAGCATAAAATAAATTTGCATAAAAATATATATACAAAACACACTTTAGATAATGTAAATGAGTATAAAAATATGTATACAAAATACCTATGAAATAATCTAAATTCGTATCGAATTATATTAAGAAAATTCCAATAAAATAATGTAATTTTGGATGAAAATATATATACAAAATACACATAAAATAACCTAAATACAAATACAAATATACACATAAAATAATTTAAAATTGAATAAAATAAATATACAAAATAAACATAAAATAAGGTAACCTAAAGATAACCTAAGATAACCTAAATACAAATACAAAAATACACATTAAATAATTTAAAATTGAATGAAATGAATATTCAAAATAAACATAAAATAAGGTAAATTTGTAATAAAATATATGTAAGAATACACATAAAATAATATAAATTTGTATGAAAATATATATACAAATACACATAAAATAACATGAATTTGTATAAAATTTGTTTCAAAATATATACGAATACACACAATAAAATAACGTAAATTTTTATGAAAATGTATATATAAAATACACATTGAAATAATTTTAATACGTAGAAAAATATATATACAAAATACACATAAAATAATGTAAATTCGTAGAAAATTAAATACACAAAATTCCAATAAAAGAATGTATATTTGTAGGAAAATATATATACAAAACCAAATAAAATAACTAAAATTTGTATAAAAATATATACAAAAATACACAAAAATAATTTAAATTTGTTTGAAAATAGATATGCAAAATACACATAAAGCTAGCCAAATTTGTATTGAAATACATATACAAAACTCACATAAAATAATGTAAATTTGTATGAAAATATATAAACAAATACATATAAAATAACGTAAATTTGGATAAAATATATATACAAAATATACATTAAATATTTTATATATGTATAAAAATATATTATATTATATATTTTTATTGATATTTGCGTTATTTATGTGTATTTTGTATATGTTTTCTCATAGAAATTTACATTATTTTATTGGTATTTTGTCTATTTATTTTAATACGAATTACATGATTATTTGTGTATTTTGTACATTTTTTTTATACGTATTTACATTATCTAATGTGTATTTTGTTTATATATGTTTATACAAATTTACGTTATTATATGTGTATTTGTATAAGTGTATAAGTATTTTGATACAAATTTACATTATTTTATGTATTTTTTATATATATTTCAATTCAAATTTAGCATATTTTATGTGTATTTTGTATATCTATTTATTTTAATACAAAATCAAATATTTTATGTTTTTTCGTATATATATTTTTATAAAAAATGCGTTATTTTATGGGTATTTTGCATCTTAATTTTCATACAAATTTACATTATTTTATTAATATTTTCTGTATTTATTTTGATACGATTTTACATTATTTTATTTGTGTTTTGTATATATTTTTTTATACATATTTACATTATTTAAAGTGTTTTTTGTATATATATTTGATACATATTTACGTTATTTTAAGTTATTTTATGTGTATTTGTTTATATATTTTGACACAAATTTACAATATTTTATGGGTATTTTGTATATATATTTCAAAAGAAATTTACCTAGTTTTATGTGTATTTTAAATATCTATTTTCATTCAAATATACATTATTTTATTAGTATTTTGTTGATTTATATTGATACGAATTTACATGATTTTATATGTACTTTGTATATATATTTTTATACGCATTAACATTATTTAATATTTATTTTGAATATATAATTTTATACAAATTCATGGTATTTTATGTGTATTTGTATATATATTTTCATATAAATTTACATTATTTTATGTGTATTTTGTACATGTATTTCATTACAAATTTACCTTATTTTATGTTTAATTTGTATGTGTATTTTGTACATTTATATTTATACAAATAAACATTCTTTTATTGGTATTTTGTTTATTTATTTTGTTTCGAATTTACATTATTTTATGTGTATTTTGTTTACATTTTTTTAAACGTATTTACTTAATTTTATGTGTATTTTGTATATATATTTTTATAGAAATCTACGTTATTTTATGTGTATTCGTATATATATTTTGAAACAAATTTACATTGTTTTATATGTATTTTTGCATATCTCTTTCAATAGAAGTTTACCTTATTGTATGTGCATTTTGTATATTTATTTCAATACAAATTTAAATATTTTATGTTTATTTTGGTATATATATTTTTATAAGAAATGCGCTATTTGATGGGAATTTTGCATGTTTATTTTCATACAAATTTACATTATTTTATTAATATTCGGTGTATTTATTTTGATACGATTTTACATTATTCTATTTGTTTTTTGTTTATATATTTTTTTGTGTATTTTTGTATATAGTTTTATTCAAATTTAGGTTATTTTATGTACGCATTTACATTATATAATGTGTGTTTTGGATATATATTTTTATGCAAATTTACTTTATTTTATGTGCATTTTTGTACATATATTTTTTTAGAAATTTGTGTTATTTTATGTGTATTTGTATATGTTTTCTCATACAAATTTACATTATTTTATTGCTATTTTGTTTATTTATTTCGATACGAATAAAAATAGATATACAAAATATACATAAAATAAACTAAATTTGTATTGAAATATATATACAAAATACATAAAATAATGTAAATTTGTATCAAAATATTTTAACAGGTGCGCATAAAATAACGTAAATTTGTTTTAAAATATACAAAATACACATTAAATAAAGTAAATATGTATAGAAAAATATATACAAAACACAAATAGAATAATGTGAAATCGTATCAAAATAAATACACAGAATATTAATAAAACAATGTAAATTTGTATGAAAATAGTTGCAAAATACCCATTAAATAACGCATTTTTTATAAATATATATATAGCAAAATACACATCAAAAAATTAATATGTATTAAAATAAATATACAAACTACACATACAATAAGGTAAATCTGTATTGAAATAGATATGCAAAATACATATAAAACAATGTAAATTTGTTTCAAAATATATATACGAATACACATAAAATAACATAGATTTGTATAAAAATATATATACAAAATACACATAAAATGAAGTAAATACGTATAAGAAAATGTATACAAAATACACATAAAATAATGTAAATTCATATCAAAATAAAAAAAGAAAATACCAATAAAAGAATGTGTATTTGTATAAATATGAATATACAAAATGCACATAAAATAACGTAAATTTGTATAAAACTATATACAAAAATACACAGAAGTAATTAAACGCGTATGAAAATAGATATGCAAAATACATATAAAATAAGCTAAATTTGAATTGAAATGTATATACAAAATACATAAAATAATGTAGATTTGTATCAAAATATTTATAAAAATACATATAATAACGTAAATTTTGATACGATTATACATTATTCTATTTGTGTTTTGTATATATTTTTTATACATATTTTCATTATTTAATGTGTATTTTGTATATATATTTCATACAAATTTACGTTATTATATGTGTATTTGTTTATATATTTTCTTTCAAATTTACATTATTTTATGTGTATTTTGTATATGTATTTCAATACAAATTAACCTAATTTTACGTGTATTTTGTATATTTCTTTTCATACAAATTTAAATTATTTTTGTGTATTTTTGTATATAGTTTTATACAAATTTAGGTTATTTTATGTACGCATTTACATTATTTATTGTGTGTTTTGTATATATATTTTTATCCATAGCTACTTTATTTTACGTTCATTTTTGGACATATATTTTTATAGAAATTAGCGTTATTTTATATGTATTTTTCTCATACAAATTTACATTATTTAATTGATATTTTGTTTATTTAGTTTGATACGAATTAAATGATTATATGTGTATTTTGTACATATTTTTTATACGTATTTACATTACTTAATGTTTATATTGTTTATATATTTTTAAACAAATTTACGTTATTATATGTATTTTTTTAAATAATTTGATACAAATTTACATTATTTCAAGTATTTTGTATATACATTTCAATTCAAATTTAGCTTATTTTATCTGTATTTTGTATATCTATTTTCATACGAATTTAATTACTTCTCTGTATTTTTGTATATAGTTTTATATAAATTTACGTTATTTTATGTGTATTTTGTATATTTATATTTATACAAATACACATTCTTTTATTGGTATTTTGTTTATTTATTTTGATACGAATTTACATTATTTTATGTGTATTTTGTATACATTTTTTTATACGTATTTACTTCATTTTATGTGTATTTTGTATATATATTTTTAAAGAAATCTACGTTATTTTATGTGTATTCGTATATATATTTTGAAACAAATTTACATTGTTTTATATGTATTATGCATATCTATTTCAATACAAATTTACCTTATTGTATGTGTTTTTTATATATTTATTTTAATTCAAATTTATTTTTTTATGTGTATTTTGGTATATATTTATTTTTATAAATAAAAAAAATGGGTTATTTTATGGGTATTTTGCCTCTTTATTTTCATACAAATTTACATTATTTTATTAATATTCTGTGTATTTATTTTGATACGATTTTACATTATTCTATTTGTGTTTTGTAAATATTTTTTATACAAATTTACGTTATTTTAAGTGTATTTCTTTATGTCTTTTCATTCAAATTTACATTATTTTATGTGTATTTTGTATATATATTTCAATACAAATTTACCTAATTTTATGTGTATTTTGTATATCTATTTTCATACAAATTTAAAATATTTTTGTGTATTTTTGTATATAGTTTGATACAAATTTAGGGTATTTTATGTGTATTTTGTATATCTATTTTCATACAAATACACATTCTTTTATTGATATTTTGTTTATTTATTTTGACGCGAATTTACATTATTTAATGTGTATCTTGTATATATATTTTTATACGTATTTACATCATTTCATGTGTATTTTGTGTAGTTTTAAACAAATTTATATTATTTAATATGTATTTTGTATATATATATTTATACAAATACACATTCTTTTATTGGTATTTTGTTTATTTATTTTGATACTAATTTACATTATTTTATGTGTATTTTGTATACTTTTTTTTATACGTATATACTTAATTTTATGTGTATTTTGTAAATCTATTTTCATACGAATTTAATTACTTCTGTGTATTTTTGTATATAGTTTTATATAAATTTACGTTATTTTATGTATATTTTGTATATTTATATTTATACAAATACACATTCTTTTATTGATATTTTGTTTATTTATTTTGACGCGAACTTACATTATTTAATGTGTATTTTGTATATATATTTTTATACGTATTTACATCATTTCATGTGTATTTTGTGTAGTTTTAAACAAATTTGTATTATTTAATGTGTATTTACGTTATTTTATGTGCATTTTGTATATTCATATTTATACAAATACACATTCTTTTATTGGTATTTTCTTTTTTTATTTTGATATGAATTTACATTATTTTATGTGTATTTTGTATACATTTTCTTATACGTATTTACTTCATTTTATGTGTATTTTGTATATATATTTTTATACAAATCTACGTTATTTTATGTGTATTCGTATATATATTTTGAAACAAATTTACATTGTTTTATATGTATTTTGCATATCTATTTCAATACAGATTTACCTTATTGTATGTGTATTTTGTATATTTATTTTAATACAAATTAATTTTTTCATTTGTATTTTGCTATATATATTTTTATAAAAAATGCGTTATTTAATGGGTATTTTGCATCTTTATTTTCATACAAATTTACATTGTTTTATTAATATTCTGTGCATTTATTTTGATACGATTTTACATTATTCTATTTGTGTTTTGTATATATTTTTTTATACATATTTACATTATTTAATGTGTATTTTGTATATTTTAAAACAAATTTACGTTATTTTATGCGCACCTGTTAAAATATTTTGATACAAATTTACATTATTTTATGTATTTTGTATATATATTTCAATACAAATTTACTTTATTTTATGTATATTTTGTGTATCTATTTTTATTCGTATCGAAATAAATAAAATAAATAGCAATAAAATAATGTAAATTTGTATGAGAAAACATATACAAATACACACAAAGTACACATAAAATAACGTAAATTTATATAAAACTATATACAAAAATACACAGAAGTATTTTAATTTGTATGAAAATAGATATACAAAATAACGTAAATTCGTTTCAAATTCAATAAACAAAATTCAGATAAAAGAACGTATATTTGTAGAAAAAATAAATATACAAAATACACATAAAATAATGAAAATTTGTATGAAAATATATAAAAAAATAAACAAAAATAATTTCAATTTGTATGAAAATAAATATACAAAATACACATATAATTATTTTGTTTATCTATTTTCACACAAATTTAATTAATTTTGTGTATTTTTGCATAAAGTTTTATATAAATTTACGTTATTTTATTTGTATTTTGTATATTTATATTTATACAATGCACATTCTTTTATTAGTATTTTGTTTATTTATTTTGATACGAGTTTACATTATTTTATGTGTATTTTATATACCTTTTTTTATACGTATTTACTTCATTTTATGTGTATTTTGTATATTTATTTTCATAGAAATCTACGTTATTTTATATGTATTCGTATATATATTTTGAAAAAAATTTACATGGTTTTATATGTATTTTGCATATCTATTTCAATACAAATTTACCTTATTGTATGTGCATTTTGTATATTTATTTTAATACAAATTCAAATATTTTATGTGTGTCTTGGTATAAATATTTTTATAAAAAAAATGCGTTATTTTATGGGTATTTTGCATCTTAATTTTCATTCAAATTTACATTATTTTATTAAAATTCTGTGTATTTATTTTGATACGATTTTATATTATTCTATTTGTGTTTTGTATATATTTTTTTATACATATTTATATTATTTAATGTGTATTTTTTATATATATTTTACAAATTTACGTTATTTTAAGTGTATTTGTTTATATATTTTCTTTCAAATTTACATTATTTTATGTGTATTTTGTAAATGTACTTCAATACAAATTTACCTATTTTTATGTGTATTTTGTATTTTTATTTTCATACAAATTAAAATTATTTTTGTGTATTTTTGTATATAGTTTTATACAAATTTAGGTGATTTTATGTGTATATTGTATATCTATTTTCATACAAATACACATTTTTTTATTGATACTTTGTTTATTTATTTTGACGCGAGTTGACATTATTTAATGTGTATTTTATATATATATTTTTATACGTGTTTATATCATTTCATTTGTATTTTGTATATATATTTATATACAAATCTACGTTGATATATGAGTATTCGTATATAGATTTTGAAATAAATTTACACTGTTTTATGTGTATTTTGCTTATTTTTTCAATACAAATTTACCTTATTGTAAATGCATTTTGTATATTAATTTTAATACAAATTTAATTATTCTATGTGTATTTTTGTATATGTATTTTTATAAAAATATGCTTTATTTTATGGGTATTTTGCATTTTTATTTTCATACAAATTTACATTATTTTATTTATATTTTGTTTATTTTTTTTAAACAATTTTACTTTATTCTAAGTGTATTAATATATCTATTTTTATACGTATTTACCTAATTTTATGTGTATTTTGTATATATATTTTTATAGAAATCTACGTTTTTTTATGTGTATTCGTATATATATTTTACATTTACATTTACATTGTTTTATATGTATTTTTGCATATCTCTTTCAATACAAGTTTACCTTATTGTATATGCATTTTGTATTTTTATTTTAATACAAATTTAAATATTTTATGTGTATTTTGGTATATATATATTTTTATAAGAAATGCGCTATTTGATGGGAGTTTTGCATCTTTATTTTCATAAAAATTTACATTATTTTATTAATATTCGGTATTTTTATTTTGATACGATTTCACATTATTCTCTTTGTTTTTTGTATATATTCTTTTTATACATATTTACATTATTTAATGTGTATCTTGCATATATATTTCATACAAATTTATTATCTATTATTTATTTTCATACAAATACACATTCTTTTCATGATATTTTGTTTATTTATTTTGACACGAATTTACCTAGATATGTATTTTGTATATATATTTTTATACGTATTTACATAATTTCATGTGTATTTTGTATATATATTTCTATAGAAATCTACGTTATTTTATGTGTATTCGTATATATATTTTGAAACAAATTTACTTTTTTTTATATATATTTTTTAATATCTCTTTCAATACATATTTACCTTACTGAATATGCATTTTGTATATATATTTCAATACAAATTTAAATATTTTATGTGCATTTTGGTATATATATTTTTATAAAAAATGCGCTATTTTATGGGAATTTTGCATCTTTCTTTTCATACAAATTTACATTATTTTATTGATATTCTGTGTATTTATATTGATAGGATTTTACATTATTCTTTTTTTTTGTATATATTTTTTTATACACATTTACATTATTTAATGTGTATCTTGCATATATATTTAATACAAATTTACGTTATTTTAAGTGTATTTGTTTTAAATATTTTTTTTTATTTTTGTATATAGTTTTATACAAATTTAGGTTATTTTATGTACGCATTTACATTATTTAATGTGTGTTTTGAATATATATTTTTATGCAAATTTACTTTATTTTATGTGCATTTTTGTACATACATTTTTTTAAAAATTTGCGTTAATTTATGTGTATTTGTATATGTTTTCTCATACAAATTTACATTATTTTATTGCTATTCTGTTTATTTTGATACGAATGAAAATAGATATACAAAATATACATAAAATAAACTAAATTTGTATTGAAATATATATACAAAATACATAAAATAATGTAAATTTGTATCAAAATATTTTAACAGATGCGCATAAAATAACGTAATTTTTTTTTTAAATATACAAAATACACATTAAATAATGTAAATATGTATAAAAAAATATATACAAAACACAAATAGAATAATGTAAAATCGTATCAAAATAAATACACAGAATATTAATAAAACAATGTAAATTTGTATGAAAATAAAGATGCAAAATACCCATTAATTAACGCATTTTTTATAAAAATATATATACCAAAATACACATGAAAAAATGAATTTGTATTAAAATAAATATACAAAATACACATACAATAAGGTAGATCTGTATTGAAATAGATATGCAAAATACATATAAAACAATGTAAATTTGTTTCAAAATATATATACGAATACACATAAAATAACGTAGATATGTATAAAAATATATATACAAAATACACATAAAATGAAGTAAATACGTATAAGAAAATGTATACAAAATACTCATAAAATAATGTAAATTCTTATCAAAATAAATAAACAAAATACCAATAAAAGAATGTGTATTTGTATATATATAAATATAAAATAACGTAAATTTGTATAAAACTATACAAAAATACACAGAAGTAATTAAATTCGTATGAAAAAAGATATACAAAATACAGATAGAAAAAGCTAAATTTGAATTGAAATGTATATACAAAATACAATATTTTATGTGTATATTTGTATTTGTATTTAGGTTATTTTATGTGTATTTTGTATATATATTTTCATCCAAAATTACATTATTTTATTGGTATTTCTTAATTTAATTCCATACGAATTTAGATTATTTCATAGGTATTTTCTAAACATATTTTTATACTCATTTACATTATCTAATGTGAGTTTTGTATATATATTTTTATGCAAATTTATCTATGTTCATTTTTGTACATATATTTTTATAGAAATTTGCGTTATATTATGTATATAGTTTTATATAAATTTACGTTATTTTATGTGCATTTTGTATATTTATATTTATACAAATACACATTCTTTTATTGGTATATTGTTTATTTACATTTATACGAATTTACATTATTTTATGTGTATTTTGTATACATTTTTTTATACGCATTTACTTAATTTTATGTGTATTTTTTATGTGTACTTTTATAGAAATCTGCGTTATTTTATGTGTATTCGTATATATATTTTGAAACAAATTTACATTATTTTATATGTATTTTGCATATCTATGTCAATACAAATTTACCTTATTGTATGTGCATTTTGTATATTTATTTTAATACAAGTTCAAATATTTTATGTGTAATTTGGTATCAATAATTTTATAAAAAATGCGTTATTTTATAGGTATTTTGCATCTTAATTTTCATTTTATATGTACTTTGTATATATATTTTTATACGCTCTTACATTATTTAATATTTATTTTGAATATATATTTTTATACAAATTCATGGTATTTTATGTGTATTTGTTGTTATATTTTCATATAAATTTACATTATTGTATGTGTATTTTGTACATATATTTTATTACAAATCTACCTTATTTTATGTTTATTTTGTACGTTTATTTTGTATATTTATATTTATCCAAATACACATTCTTTTCTGGTATTTTGTTTATTTATTTTAATTCGAATTTACATTATTTTATGTGTATTTTGTATACATTTTTTTTATACGTATTTACTTAATTTTATGTGTATTTTGTATATACATTTTTATAGAAATCTACGTTTTATTATTTGAATTCGTATATATATTTTGAAACAAATTTACATTGTTTTATATGTATTTTTGCATATCTCTTTCAATACAAATTTACCTTATTGTATGTGCATTTTGTATATTTATTTCAATACAAATTTAAAAAATTTTGTGTATTTTGGTATATATATTTTTATAAGAAATGCGATATTTTATGGGAATTTTGCATCATTATTTTCATACAAATTTACATTATTTTATTAATTTTCGGTGTATTTATTTTAATACGATTGTACATTATTCTATTTGTTTTTTGTATATACTTTTTTATACATATTTACATTATTTAATGTGTATCTTGCATATATATTTTATACAAATTTATTATCTATTATCTATTTTCATACAAATACACATTCTTTTCATGATATTTTCTTTATTTATTTTGACACGAATTTACATTATTTGATATGTATTTTGTATAAATATTTTTATACGTATTTACATAATTTCATATGTATTTTGTATATATATATATTTAATAGATATTTAAAATACACATAAAATAACCTAAATTTGTATCAAACTATATACAAAAATATGCAAAAATATTTTAAATTTGTATGAAAATAAATATACAAAATACACATAAAATTAGGTAAATTTGTATGGAAATACATATACAAAATTCACATAAAATAATGTAAATTTGAATGAAAATACATAAACAAATACACTTAAAATAACGTAAATTTGTATAAAAAATATATACAAAACACAAATAGAATAATGTAAAATCGTATCAAAATAAATACACAGAATATTAATAAAATAATGTAAATTTTTATGAAAATAAAGAGGCAAAATACCCATAAAATAACGCATTTTTTTTATTTATAAAAATATATATACCAAATTACACATAAAAAAATAGATTTGTATTAAAATAAATATATAAAAAACACATACAATAAGGTAAATTTGTATTGAAATTTACGTTATTATAATTTGTTTTAAAATATGTATACGAATACACATAAAATAACGTAGATTTCTATAAAAATATATATACAAAATACACATAAAATGAAGTAAATACGTATAAAAAAATGTATACAAAATACACATAAAATAATGTAAATTCGTATCAAAATAAATAAACAAAATACCAATAAAAGAATGTGTATTTGTATAAATATAAATATACAAAATACACATAAAATAACGTAAATTTATATAAAACTATATAAAAAAATACACAGAAGTAATTAAATTTGTATGAAAATATATACAAAATACACACAAAATAAGCTAAATTTGAATTGAAATAAATATACAAAATACATGAAATAAAGGAAATTTGTATCAAAATATTTATACAAATACACATATAATACCGTAAATTTGTATGAAAATATATAAAAATAACACACATTAAATAATGTAAATACGTATAAAAAAATGTGTACAAAATACACATATAATCATGTAATTCGTATCAAAATAAATAAACAAAATACCAATAAAATAATATAAATTTGTATGAGTAACCGTGTATGTTGCATATTTTTTTAGTACAAATTTACCTTATTATATACGTATTTTGTATATTAATTTTAATACAAATTTAATTATTCGATGTGTATTTTTGTATCTGTATTCTTATAAACATATTCTTTATTTTTTGTTTTTTTTTGCATCTTGATTTTCATACAAATTTACATTGTTTTATTAATATTCGGTGTATTTATTTTGATACGATTGTACATTATTCTATTTGTTTTTTGTATATACTTTTTTACACATATTTACATTATTTAATGTGTATCTTGCATATATATTTTATACAAATTTATTATCTATTATCTATTTTCATACAAATACACATTCTTTTCATGATATTTTGTTTATTAATTTTGACACGAATTTACATTATTTGACATGTATTTTGTATATATATTTTTATACGTATTTATATAATTTCATATGTATTTTGTATATACATATTTGATAGATATTCAAAATACACATAAAATAACCTAAATTTGTATCAAACTATATACAAAAATACACAAAAATATTTTAAATTTGTATGAAAATAAATATACAAAATACACATAAAATTAGGTAAATTTGTATGGAAATACATATACAAAATTCACATAAAATAATGTAAATTTGAATGAAAATAAATAAACAAATACACTTATAATAACGTAAATTTGTATAAAAAAATATATACAAAACACAAATAGAATAATGTAAAATCGTATCAAAATAAATACACAGAATATTAATAAAATAATGTAAATTTGTATGAAAATAAAGAGGCAAAATACCCATAAAATAACGCATTTTTTTTATTTATAAAAATATTTATACCAAAATACACATAAAAAAAATTAGATTTGTATTAAAATAAATATACAAAAAACACATACAATAAGGTAAATTTGTATTGAAATAGATATGCAAAATACATATAAAGCAATGTAAATTTGTTTCAAAATATGTATACGAATACACATAAAATAACGTAGATTTCTATAAAAATATATATACAAAATACACATAAAATGAGGTAAATACGTATAAAAAAATGTATACAAAATTCACATAAAATAATGTAAATTCGTATCAAAATAAATAAAGAAAATACCAATAAAAGAATGTGTATTTGTATAAATATAAATATACAAAATACACATAAAATAACGTAAATTTATATAAAACTATAAACAAAAATACACAGAATTAATTAAATTTGTATGAAAATATATACAAAATACACACAAAATAAGCTAAATTTGAATTGAAATATATATACAAAATACATGAAATAAAGTAAATTTGTATCAAAATATTTATACAAATACACATATAATAACGTAAATTTGTATGAAAATATGTAAACAAAATACACATTAAATAATGTAAATACGTATAAAAAAATGTGTACAAAATACACATATAATCATGTAATTCGTATCAAAATAAATAAACAAAATACCAATAAAATAATATAAATTTGTATGAGTAAACGTGAATGTTGCATATTTTTTCAGTACAAATTTACCTGATTATATACGCATTTTGTATATTAATTTCAATACAAATTTAGTTATTCGATGTGTATTTTTGTATCTGTATTTTTATAAACATATGCTTTATTTTTTGGAGTTTTTTGCATCTTTATTTTCATACAAATTTACATTATTTTATTGATATTTGATACGAATTGACATTATTCTATGTGTATTTTGTATATTTTTCACACAAATTTATGTTATTTTATGTGTATTTGTATATATATTTTGACACAAATTTACAATATTTTATGGCTATTTTGTATATACATTTCAAAAGAAATTTACCTAGTTTTATGTGTATTTTGTATATCTATTTTCAAACAAACTCAAATTATTTCTATGTATTTTTGTATATATTTTAATACAAATTTTAGTTATGTTATGTGTATTTCGTAAATTTATTTTCATTCAAATATATATTATGTTATTGGTGTTTTGTTGATTTATATTTATACGAATTTACATTATTTTATATGTACTTTGTATATATATTTTTATACGCTCTTACATTATTTAATATTTATTTTGAATATATGTTTTTATACAAATTCATGGTATTTTATGTGTATTTGTATATATATTTTCATATAAATTTACATTATTTTATGTGTATTTTGTACATATATTTTATTACAAATCTACCTTATTTTATGTTTATTTTTGTATATGTATTTTGTATATTTATATTTATCCAAAAACACATTCTTTTATTGGTATTTTGTTTATTTATTTTAAATCGAATTTACATTATTTTATGTGTATTTTGTATACATTTTTGTATATATATTTTTATAGAAATCTTCGTTTTTCTATTTGTATTCGTATATATATTTTGAAACAAATTTACATTGTTTTATATGTATTTTTGCATATCTCTTTCAATACAAATTTACCTTATTGTATGTGCATTTTGTATATTTATTTCAATACAAATTTAAATATTTTATGTGTATTTTGGTATATATATTTTTATAAGAAATGCGCTATTTTATGGGAATTTTGCATCTTTATTTTCATACAAATTTACATTATTTTAATAATATTCGGTGTATTTATTTTGATACGATTTTACATTATTGTATTTGTTTTTTGTATATACTTTTTTATACATATTTAAATTATTTAATGTGTATCTTGCATATATATTTTATACAAATTTATTATCTATTATCTATTTTCATACAAATACACATTCTTTTCATGATATTTTGTTTATTTATTTTGACACGAATTTACATTATTTGATATGTATTTTGTATATATATTTTTATACGTATTTATATAATTTCATATGTATTTTGTATATATATATATATATATATATATATATAGAGATATATATATATATATATATATATATATATATATATATATATATATATATTTAATAGATATTCAAAATACACATAAAATAACCTAAATTTGTATCAAACTATATACAAAAATACACAAAAATATTTTAAATTTGTATGAAAAAAATATTCAAAATACACATAAAATTAGGTAAATTTGTATGGAAATACATATACAAAATTCACATAAAATAATGTAAATTTGAATGAAAATACATAAACAAATACACTTAAAATAACGTAAATTTGTATAAAACTATATACAAAAATACACAGAAGTAATTAAATTTGTATGAAAATATATATACAAAATACAGCTAAAATAAGCTAAATTTGAATTGAAATGTACATACAAAATACATAAAATAATGTAAATCTGTATCAAAATATTTATTCAAATACATATAATAACGTAGATTTGTTTAAAAATATATGAACAAAATACACATTAAGTAATGTAAATACGTATAAAAAATATGTACAAAATACAATTATAATCGAGTAATTCGTATCAAAATAAATAAACAAAATAGCAATAAAATAATGTAAATTTGTATGAGAAAACATATACAAATAACGCAAATTTCTATAAAAATATATGTACAAAAATGCACATAAAATAAAGTAAATTTGCAAAAAAATATATATACACAACACACACTAAATAATGTAAATGCGTACATAAAATAACCTAAATTTGTATAAAACTATATACAAAAATACACAAAAATAATTTAAATTTGTTTGAAAAGAAATATACAAAATACACATAAAATTAGGTAAATTTGTATTGAAATACATATACAAAATACACATGAAATAATGTAAATTTGAAAGAAAATATATAAACAAATACACTTAAAATAACGTAAATTTGTATAAAATATATATGCAAGATACACATTAAATAATGTATATGTGTATAAAAAATATATATACAAAAAACAAATAGAATTGTTTATGCATATGCATATGTATATGCAAGATACACATTAAATAATCTAAATATGTATAAAAAAGTATATACAAAAAACAAATAGAATAATGTAACATCGTATCAAAATAAATACACCGAATAAAATAATGTAAATTTGTATGAAAATAAAGATGCAAAATTCTCGTAAAATAGCGCATTTCTTATAAAAATATATATACCAAAATACACATAAAATATTTAAATTTGCATTGAAATAAATATACAAAATGCACATACAATAAGGTCAATTTGTATTGAAAGAGATATGCAAAAATACATATAAAACAATGTAAATTTGTTTCAAAATATATATACGAATAGAAATAAAAAAAAAACGTAGATTTCTATAAAAATATATATACAAAATACACATAAAATTAAGTAAATACGTATAAAAAAATGTATACAAAATACACATTAAATAATGTAGTTTCGAATTAAAATAAATGTAAATTTGAATGAAAATATATAAACAAATACACTTAAAATACCGTAAATTTGTATCAAATATATATGCAAGATACACATTAAATAATGTAAATGTGTATAAAAAAATATATACAAAAAACAAATAGAAGAATGTAAAATCGTATCAAAATAAATACACAGAATATCAATAAAATAATGTAAATTTGTATGAAAATAAAGATGCAAAGTTCCCAAAAATTATCGCATTTTTTATGAAAATATATATACCAAAATACACATAAAATATTTAAATTTGTATTGAAATAAATATACAAAATGCATATACAGTAAGGTAAATTTGTATTAAAAGAGATATTCAAAAATACATATAAAACAATGTAAATTTGATTCAAAATATATATACGAATACACATAAAATAAAGTAGATTTCTATAGAAATATAAATACAAAATACATATGAAATTATGTAAATACGTATAAAAATATATATACAAAATACATATCAAATAATGTAAATTCGTGTCAAAATAAATAAACAAAATATCATGAAAAGAATGTGTATTTGTATGAAAATAGATAATAGATAATAAATTTGTGTAAAATATATATGCAAGATACACATCAAATAATGTAAATATGTATAAAAAAGTATATACAAAAAACAAATAGAATAATGTAAAGTCGTATCAAAATAAATACACCGAATATTAGTAAAATAATGTAAATTTGTATGAAAATAAAGATGCAAAACTCCCATAAAATAGCGCATTTGTTATAAAAATATATATACGAAAATACACATAAAATATTTAAATTTGCATTGAAATAAATATACAAAATGCATATACAATAAGGGTAAATTTGTATTGAAAGAGATATGCAAAAATACATATAAAACAATGTAAATTTGTTTCAAAATATATATACGCATACAAATAAAAAAAACGTAGATTTCTATAAAAATATATATACAAAATACACATAAAATTAAGTAAATACGTATAAAAAAATGTATACAAAATACACATAAAATAATGTAAATTCGATTTAAAGTAAAAAAGAAAATACCAATAAAAGAATGTGTATTTGGATAAATATAAATATACAAAATACATATACAAAATAAACATAAAATATGGTAGATTTGTAATAAAATATGTACAAAATACACATAAAATAATGTAAATTTATATGAAAACATATATACAAATACACATAAAATACCATGAATTTGTATAAAAATATATATTCAAAATAAATATTAAATAATGTAAAAGCGTATAAAAAATATATATAAAAAGTACATATAAAATAATGTAAATTCGTATCAATATAAATCAACAAAACACCAATAAAATAATATATATTTGAATGAAAATAAATTTACAAAATACACATAACATAACTAAAATTTGTATTAAAATATATACAAAAATACATAGAAATAATTTGAGTTTGTATGAAAATAGATATACAAAATACACATAAAACTAGGTAAATTTCTTTTGAAATGTATATACAAAATAGCCATAAAATATTGTAGATTTGTGTCAAAATATATAAACAAATACACTTAAAATAACGTAAATTTGTATGAAAAATATATACAAAATACACGTAGAATAATGTCAATTCGTATCAAAATGAATGAGCAGAATATCAATAAAATAATGTAAATTTGTATGAAAATAGAGATCCAAAATACCCAAAAAATAAAGCATATGTTTATAAAAATACAGATACAAAAATACACATCGAATAATTAAATTTGTGTTAAAATTAATATACAAAATGCGTATATAATAAGATAAATTTATATTGAAAAAATATGCAACATTCACGTTTACTCATACAAATTTATATTATTTTATTTATATTTTGTTTATTTATTTTGATACGAATTACATGATTATATGTGTATTTTGTACACATTTTTTTATACGTATTTACATTATTTAATGTGTATTTTGTTTATATATTTTCATACAAATTTACGTTATTATATGTGTATTTATATAAATATTTTGATAAAGATATACTTTATTTCATGTATTTTGTATATATATTTCAATTCAAATTTAGCTTATTTTGTGTGTATTTTGTATATATTTTCATACAAATTTAATTACTTCTGTGTATTTTTGTATATAGTTTTATATAAATTTACGTTATTTTATGTGTATTTTGTATATTTATATTTATACAAATACACATTCTTTTATTGGTATTTTGTTTATTTATTTTGATACGATTTTACATTATTTTATGTGTATTTTGTATACATTTTTTTATACGTATTTACCTCATTTTATGTGTATTTTGTATATATATATTTACAGAAATCTGCGTTATTTTATGTGTATTCGTATACATATTTTGAAACAAATTTTCATTGCTTTATATGTATTTTGCATATCTATTTCAATACAAATTTACCTTATTCTATGTGTTTTTTATATATTTATTTTAATACAAATCTAATTTTTTTATGTGTATATGGTATATATATTTTTATAAATAAAAAAAATGCGTTATTTTATGGGTATTTTGCCTCTTTATTTTCGTACAAATTTACATTATTTTATTAATATTCTGTGTATTTATTTTGATACGATTTTACATTATTCTATTTGTGTTTTGTATATATTTTTTTATACAAATTTACATTATTTTAAGTGTATTTGTTTATGTATTTTCATTCAAATTAACATTATTTTATGTGTATTTTGTGAATGTATCTCCATACAAATTTACCTAAGTTTATGTGTATTTTGTATATTTATTTTCATACAAATTTAAAATATTTCTGTGTATTTTTGGATATAGTTTGATACAAATTTAGGTTACTTTATGTGTATTTTGTATATCTATTTTCATACAAATACACATTCTTTTATTGATATTTTGTTTATTTATTTTGACGCGAATTTACATTATTTAATGAGTATTTTTTATATATATTTTTATACGTATTTACATCATTTCATGTGTATTTTGTATAGTTTTAAACAAATTGATATTATTTAATGTGTATTTTATATATATATATATATATATATATATATATATATATATATATATATATATATATATATATATATATATATATATATATATATATATATATATATATATATATATATATATATATATATATATATATATATATATATATATATATATATATATATATATATATATATATATATATATATTTATTTATACAAATACACATTCTTTTATTGGTATTTTGTTTATTTATTTTGATACTAATTTACATTATTTTATATGTATTTTGTATACATTTTTATACGTATTTACTTAATTTTATGTGTCTTTTGTATATATATTTTTATAGAAATCTACCTTAATTCATGTGTATTCGTATATATATTTTGAAACAAATTTACATTGTTTATAGGTATGTATTTTGCATATCTATTTTTATGTATTCTGTATTTATTTTTGTTATACATAGAATAATGTAAAATCGTATCAAAATAAGTACACAGAATATCAATAAAATAATTTAAATTTGTATGAAAATAAAGATGCAAAATACCCATAAGATAAAGCATATTTTTTTTTTAAATACATATACAAAAACACACATAGAATAATTAAATTTGTATTAAAATTAATTTACAAAATGCACACATACAATAAGGTAAATTTGTATTGAAAAAAAAATGCAAAATACAAATAAAACAGTGTAAATTTGTTTCAAAATATATATAGAAATACACATAAAATAACGTAGATTTCTATAGAAATATATATACAAAATACACATGAAATTATGTAAATACGTATAAAAATATATATATAAAATACATATTAAGTAATGTAAATTCGTGTCAAAATAAATAAACAAAATATCATGAAAAGAATGTGTAATTGTATGAAAATAAATAATAGATAATAAATTTGTATGGAATATATATGCAAGCTACACATTAAATAATGTAAATATGTATAAAAAAAATATATATATACAAAAAACAAATAGAATAATGTAAAATCGTATCAAAATAAATACACCGAATATTAATAAAATAATGTAAATTTGTATGAAAATAAAGATGCAAAATTCCCATCAAATAGCGTATTTCTTAAAAAAATATAAATACCAAAATACACATAAAATATTTAAATTTGTATTGAAATAAATATACAAAATGCACATACAATAAGGTAAACTTCTATTCAAAGAGATATGGAAAAATACATATAAAACAATGTAAATTTGTTTCAAAATATATATACGAATACACATAAAATAACGTAGATTTCTATAAAAATATATATACAAAATACACATAAATTTAGGTAAATACATATAAAAAATGTAAACAAAATACACATAAAATAATATAAATTCGAAACAAAATAAATAAACAAAATATCAATAAATAATGTGTATTTGTATAAATATAAATGTACAAAATACACATACAAAATACCCATAAAATAAGGTAAATTTGTAATGAAATATATGTACAAAATACACATAAAATAATGTAAATTTATATGAAAATATATATACAAAATACAGCTAAAATAAGCTAAATTTGAATTGAAATGTACATACAAAATACATAAAATTATGTAAATCTGTATCAAAATATTTATACAAATACATATAATAACGTAGATTTGTTTAAAAATATATAAACAAAATAAACATTAAGTAATGTAAATACGTATAAAAAAATGTGTACAAAATACACATATAATCATGTAATTCGTATCAAAATAAATAAACAAAATAGCAATAAAATAATGTAAATTTGTATGAGAAAACATATACAAATACACCTAAATTAATGTAAATCGTATCAAAATAAATAAATAAATATAATAAAAGAATGTGTATTTGTATAAATATAAATATACAAAATACACATAAAATAACGTAAATTTATATAAAACTATATACAAAAATACACAGAAGTAATTAAATTTGTATGAAAATATATACAAAATACACACTAAATAAGCTAAATTTGAATTAAAATATATATACAAAATACATGAAATAAGGTAAATTTGTATCAAAATATTTATACAAATACACATATAATAACGTAAATTTGTATGAAAATATATAAACAAAATAAACATTAAATAATGTAAATACGTATAAAAAATGTGTACAAAATACACATATAATCATGTAATTCGTATCAAAATAAATAAACAAAATACCAATAAAATAATATAAATTTGTATGAGTAATTGTGTATAAATATAAATGTACAAAATACACATACAAAATAAACATAAAATAAGGTAATTTTGTAATAATGAAATATATGTACAAAATACACATAAAATAATGCAAATTTCTATGAAAATATATATACAAATACGAATAAAACACCATGAATTTGTATAAAATTATATATTCAAAATAAATATTAAATAATGTAAATGCGTATAAAAATATATATAAAAAGTACATATAAAATTATGTAAATTCGTATCAATGTAAATCAACAAAATACCAATAAAATAATATATATTTGAATGAAAATAGATTTACAAAATACACATAACATAACTAAAATTTGTATTGAAATATATACAAAAATACATATAAATAATTTGAGTGTATGAAAATAGATATTCAAAATACTTGTATTGAAATAGATATGCAAAATACATATAAAACAATGTAAATTTGTTTCAAAATATATAAAAAATACACATAAAATAACGTTGATTTCTATAAAAATATATCCAAAATACACATAAAATACACATACAAAATAAACATAAAATAAGGTAAATTTGTAATGAAATAAATGTACAAAATACACATAAAATAATGTAAATTTATATGAAAATATATATATAAAATACAACTAAAATAAGCTAAATTTGAATTGAAATGTACATACAAAATACATAAAATAATGTAAATCTGTATCAAAATATTTATACAAATACATATAATAACGTAGATTTGTTTAAAAATATATAAACAAAATACACATTAAGTAATGTAAATACATATAAAAAATATGTACAAAATACACATATAATCATGTAATTCGTATCAAAATAAATAAACAAAATAGCAATAAAATAATGAATACAAAATACACATAAAAATCGTATCAAAATAAATAAACAAAATACCAGTAAAAGAAAGTGTATTTGTATAAATATAAATATACAAAATACACATAAAATATCGTAAATTTGTATAAAACTATATACAAAAATACACAGAAGTTATTAAATTTGTATGAAAATATATATACAAAATACAGCTAAAATAAGCTAAATTTGAATTGAAATGTACATACAAAATACATAAAATAATGTAAATCTGTATCAAAATATTTATACAAATACATGTAATAACGTAGATTTGTTTAAAAATATATAAACAAAATACATATTAAGTAATGTAAATACGTATAAAAAATATGTACAAAATACACATATAATCATGTAATTCGTATCAAAATAAATAAACAAAATAGCAATAAAATAATGTAAATTTGTATGAGAAAACATATACAAATAACGCAAATTTCTATAAAAATATATGTACAAAAATGCACATAAAATAAAGTAAATTTGCAAAAAAATATATATACAAAACACACACTAAAAAATGTAAATGCGTACATAAAATAACCTAAATTTGTATAAAACTAAATACAAAAATACACAAAAATAATTTAAATTTGTTTGAAAAGAAATATACAAAATACACATAAAATTAGGTAAATTTGTATTGAAATACATATACAAAATACACATCAAATAATGTAAATTTGAATGAAAATATATAAATAAATACACTTAAAATAACGTAAATTTGTATAAAATATATATGCAAGATACACATTAAATAATGTAAATGTGTATAAAAAAATATATACAAAAAACAAATAGAATAATGTAAAATCGTATCAAAATAAATACACAGAATATCAATAAATAATGTAAATTTGTATGAAACTAAAGATGCAAAATTCCCAAAAATTATCGCATTTTTTTTTAAATATATATACCAAAATACACATAAAATATTTAAATTTGTATTGAAATAAATATACAAAATGCATATACAGTATTTGTATTGAAAGAGATATTCAAAAATACATATAAAACAATGTAAATTTGTTTCAAAATATATATACGAATACACATAAAATAAAGTAGATTTCTATAGAAATATATATACAAAATACATATGAAATTATGTAAATACGTATAAAAATATATATTCAAAATACATATCAAATAATGTAAATTCGTGTCAAAATAAATTAACAAAATATCATGAAAAGAATGTGTATTTGTATGAAAATAGATAATAGATAATAAATTTGTATAAAATATATATGCAAGATACATTTTAAATAATGTAAATATGTATAAAAAAGTATATACAAAAAACAAATAGAATAATGTAAAATCGTATCAATATAAATACACCGAATATTAATAAAATAATGTAAATTTGTATGAAAATAAAGATGCATAATTCCCATAAAATAGCGCATTTCTTATAAAAATATATATACCAAAATACACATAAAATATTTAAATTTATATTGAAATAAATATATAAAATGCACATACAATAAGTTAAATTTGTATTGAAAGAGATATGCAAAAATACATATAAAACAATGTAAATTTGTTTCAAAATATATATACGAATACAAATAAAAAAACGAAGATTTCTATAAAAATATATATACAAAATACACATAAAATTAAGTAAATGCGTATAAAAAAATGTGTACAAAATACATATAAAATAATGTAAATCCGAATTAAAATAAATAAACAAAATACCAATAAAAGAATGTGCATTTGGATAAATATAAATATACAAAATACACATACAAAATAAACATAAAATAAGGTAGATTTGTAATAAAATATATGTACAAAATACACATAAAATAATGTAAATTTATATGAAAATATATATACAAATACACATAAAATACCATGAATTTGTAAAAAAAATATATATTCAAAATAAATATTAAATAATGTAAAAGCGTATAAAAATATATATACAAAGTACATATAAAATGAAAATTAAGATGCAAAATACTCATAAAATAACGCATTTTTTATAAAATTATTGATACCAAAATACACATAAAATGTTTGAACTTGTATTAAAATAAATATACAAAATGCACATACAATAAGGTAAATTTGTTTTGAAATAGATATGCAAAATACATATAAAATAATGTAAATTTGTTTCAAAATATATATACGAATACACATAAAATAACGTAGATTTCTATAAAAATACATATACAAAATACACATAAAATTAAGTAAATACGTATAAAAAAAATGTATACAAAATACACAAAATAATATAAATTCGTATAAATGTAAATAAACAATATACCAATAAAAGAATGTGTATTTGTATAAATATAAATATACAAAATGCACATAAAATAACGTAAATTTATATAAAACTATATACATAAAATAACGCAAATTTCTATAAAAATATATGTACAAAAATGAACATTAAATAAATTTGCATAAAAATATTTATACAAAACACACATTAGATAATGTAAATGAGTATAAAAATATGTATACAAAATACCTATGAAATAATCTAAATTCGTATCGAATTAAATTAAGAAATACCAATAAAATAATGTAATTTTGGATTAAAATATATATACAAAATACACATAAAATAACCTAAATACAAATACAAATATACACATAAAATAATTTAAAATTGAATGAAATAAATATACAAAATAAACATAAAATAAGGTAAATTTGTAATGAAATATATTAAAAAAATACACATAAAATAATATAAATTTGTATGAAAATATATATACAAATACACATTAAATAACATGAATCTGTATAAAATTTGTATCAAAATATATACTTATACACACAATAAAATAACGTAATTTTTTTATAAAAATGTATATACAAAATACACATAAAATAATTTAAATACGTAGAAAAATATATATACAAAAAATACATAAAATAACGTAAATATGTATGAAAATATATAAACAAATACACATAAAATAATGTAAATTTGGATAAAATATATATACAAAATGAACATTAACTAATGTAAATATGTATAAAAAATATATACAAAAAACACATAGAATAATGTTAAATCGTATCAAAATAAATAAAGAGAATATCAATAAAATAATGTAAATTTGTATGAAAATAAAGATGCAAAATATCCATATAATAACGCATATTTGCATAAAAATATATATACAAAAATACATATAAAATAATTAAATTTGTATTAAAATAAATATACAAAATGCACGTACAATAAAGTAAATTTGTATTGAAATAGATATGCAAAATACACATTAATAATGTAAATTTGTATCAAAATATATATACTAATACTCATAAAATAGAGTAAATTTCTATGAAAATATACATACAAAATAGATACTCAAAATATACATATAACTAGTTAAATTTGTATTTAAATACATGTACAAAAAACACATAAAATATGTAGATTTGTATGAAATGAAAACAAATACATTTTATATAAAATATATATACAAAATACACATAGAATAATGTAAAATCATATCAAAATAAATACACAGAATATCAATAAAATAATGTAAATTTGTATGAAAATAAAGATGCAAAATACCCATAAAATAAAGCATATTTTTATAAAAATACATATACAAAAATACACATAGATTAATCAAATTTGTATTAAAATTAATATACAAAATGTACATACAATAAGGTAAATTTGTATTGAAAAAATATGCAAATTACACATAAAACAATGTAAATTTGTCTCAAAATATATATACAAATACACATAAAATAACGCAGATTTCTATAGAAATATATATACAAAATACACTTGAAATAATGTAAATACGTATAAAAATATATATACAAAATACACATTAAATAATGTTAATTCGTGTCAAAATAAATAAACAAAATATCATGAAAAGAATGTGGATTTGTATGAAAATAGATATACAAAATACACATAAAATAACCTAAATTTGTATAAAACTTTAAACAAAAATACACAAAAATAATTTAAACTTGTATGAAAATAAATATACAAAAATCATATAAAATTAGGTAAATTTGTATTGAAATACATATATAAGATACACATAAAATAATGTAAATTTGAATGAAAATATATAAACATATAGACTTAAAATAACGTATATTTGTATCAAATATATATACAAAAAACACATTAAATAATGTAAATATGTATAAAAAAATATATACAAAACACAAATAAAATAATGTAAAATCGTATCAAAATAAATACAGAAAATATTAATAAAATAATGTAAATTTGTATGAAAATTAAGATGCAAAATACCCATAAAATAACGCATTTTTTATAAAAATATATATACGAAAAAACATAAAATATTTGATTTTGTATTAAAATAAATATATATACAAAATACACATAAAATAAGCTAAATTTGAATTGAAATATATATACAAAATACATAAAATAATGTAAATTTGTATCAAAATACTTATACAAATACACATATAATAACGTAAATTTGTATAAAAATATATAAACAAAATACACATTAAATAATGTAAATACGTATAAAAAAATGTACAAAATACACAAATAATCATGTAATTCGTATCAAAATAAATAGACAAAATAATTTTAAAATAATGTAAATTTCTATGAGAAAACATATACAAAATACACATAAATAACGCAAATATCAATAAAAATATATATAATATAATATATTTTTATACATATATAAAATATTTAATGTATATTTTGTATATATATTTTATCCAAATTTACGTTATTTTAAAAGTATTTGTTTATATATTTTCATACAAATTTACATTATTTTATGTGAGCTTTGTATATGTATTTCAATACAAATTTGCCTAACTTTATGTGTATTTTGCATATCTATTTTCAAACAAATTTAAACTATTTTTGTGTATTTTTGTATATATTTTTATACAAATTTTAGTTATTTTATTTGTTTTTTGAATATATATTTTCCTACATATATACATTCTTTTATTGGAATTTTGTGTATTTAATTTTTTACGAATTTACATTATTTTATGTGTATTTTGTATATATATTTTTCTACGTATTTAAATTATTTTATGTGCATTTTATATATACATTTTCATAAAAATTTACGTTATTTTATTGTGTGTATTCGTATATATTTTGAAACAAATTTTATACAAATTCATGTTATTTTATGTGTATTTGTATATATATTTTCATACAAATTGATATTATTTTTTGTGTATTCTTACATATATTTTATTACAAATTTACCTTATTTTATGTTTATTTTGTATATTTATTTCATTCAATTTTAAATTATTTAATGTGTATATTTGTATTTGTATTTAGGTTATTTTATGTGTGTTTTCTATATATATTTTCATCCAAAATTACATTATTTTATTGTTATTTTCTTAGTTTAACTCGATACGAATTTAGATTATTTCATAGGTATTTTGTATACATATTTTTATACTCATTTACATTATCTAATGTGTGTTTTGTATATATTTTTTTATGCAAACAAATTTTATGTGCATTTTTTTACATATATTTTTATAGAAACTTAAAACGTTATTTTATGTGTATTTTGTATATGTTTTCTCATACAAATTTACATTATTTAATTAGTTTTTTGTTTATTTATTTTGATAAGAATGACTTGATTATTTGTGTATTTTGTAAATATTTTTTTTATACGTATTTACATTACTTAAAGTGTATTTTGTTTATATATTTTTTTTACAAATTTACGTAATTATATGTGTATTTGTTAAAAATATTTTGAAACGAATTTTATGTATTTTGTATATATATTTCAATTCAAATTTAGCTTATTTTGTGTGTATTTTGTATATCTTTTTTCATACAAATTTAATTACTTCAGTGTATTTTTGTATATAGTTTTAAACAAATTTACGTTATTTTATGTGCATTTTGTATATTTATATTTATACAAATACACACTCTCTTATTGGTATTTTGTTTATTTATATTTATACGAATTTACATTATTTTATATGTATTTTGTATACATTTTTGATTCGTATTTACTTAATTTTATTTGTATTTTGTATATATATTTATAGAAATCTACGTTATTTTATGTGTATATGTATATATATTTTGAAACAAATTTACATTGTTTTATATGTATTTTGCATATCTATTTCAATACAAATGTACCTTATTGTATTTGCATTTTGTATATTTATTTTAATACAAATTCAAATATTTTATGTGTATTTTGGTATATATAATTTTATAAAAAATGCGTTATTTTATAGGTATTTTGCATCTTAGTTTTCATACAAATGTACATTATTTTATTAATATTCTGTGTATATATTTTGATACGATTTAAATTATACTATTTGTGTTTTGTATATATTTTTTTATACATATTTTCATTATTTAATGCGTATTTTTTATATATATTTTATAAATTAACGTTATTTTAAGTGTATTTGTTTATATAATTTCATTCAAATTTACATTATTTTAAGTGTATTTTGTATATGTATTTAAATACAAATTTACCTAATTTTATGTGTATTTTGTATATTTATTTTCATACAAATTTAAATTATTTTTGTTTTTTCGTATAAACATATAGAGTAAATTTCTATGATAATATATATTCAAAATACATATAAAATTATGTAATTAAGTATAAAAATATATATATCAAATACACCTTAAAAAAATAAAATTCGTATCAAAATAAATAAACAAAATTTCGATAAAAGAACGTATATTTGTAGGAAAATAAATATACAAAATACACATAAAATTACGAAAATTTGAATAAAAATATATACAAAAAAACAAAACAAAAAAATTTCAATTTGTATGAAAATAGATATACAAAATACACATATAATTAGTTAAATTTGTAATTAAATACATGTACAAAATACACATAAAATAATGTAAATTTGTATGAAATAAAAACAAATTCACATAAAATAACGTACATTTGTATAAAATAGATATACAAAATATACATAGAATAATGTAAAATCGTATCAAAACAAATACACAGAATATCAATAAAATAATGTAATTTTGTATGAAAATAAAGATGCAAAATACCCATAAAATAAAGCATATTTTTTTAAAAAATACATATACAAAAATACACATAGAATAATTAAATGTGTATTAAAATTAATATACAAAATGCACGTACAATAAGGTAAATTTGTATTGAAAAAATATACAAAATGCACATAAAAGTGTAAATTTGTTTAAGAATCTATATACGAATACACATAAAATAACGTAGATTTCTATAGAAATATATATACAAAATACACATGAAATGATGTAAATACGTATAAAAATATATATATGCAATATATACATTAAATAATTTAAATTCTCGTCAAAATAAATAAACAAAACATCAATAAAAGAATGTGTATTTGTATGAAAATAAATATACAAAATACTCATAAAATAACCTAGGTTTGTATAAAACTATATACAAAAATACACAAAAATAATTTAAATTTGTATGAAAATAAATATACAAAATACACATAAAACTAGGTAAATTTGTATTGAAATACATATACAAAATACACATAAAATAATGGAAATTTGAATGAAAATATATAAACATATACACTTAAAATAACGTAAATTTGTATCAAATATATATTCAAAATACACATTAAATAATGTAAATATGTATAAAAAAATATATACAAAACACAAATAGAATAATGTAAAATCGTATCAACAATAAATACACAGAATATTAATAAAATAATGTAAATTTGTATGTAAATAAAGATGCAAAATAGCCATAAAATAGCTCATTTTTTATAAAAATATATATACCAAAATACACATAAAATATTAAAATTTGTATTAAAATAAATATAAAAAATGCACATACTCTAAGGTAAATTTGTATTGAAATAGATATGCAAAATACATATAAAACAATGTAAATTTGTTTCAAAATATATATACGAATACACATAAAATATCGTAGATTTTATAAAAATATATACAAAATACACATAAAATGAAGTAAATACGTATAAAAAAATGAATACAAAATATACATAAAAATCGTATCAAAATAAATAAACAAAATACCAGTAAAAGAATGTGTATTTGTATAAATATAAATATACAAAATACACATAAAATATCGTAAATTTGTATGAAACTATATACAAAAATACACAGAAGTAATTAAATTTGTATGAAAATATATATACAAAATACAGCTAAAATAAGCTAAATTTGAATTGAAATGTACATACAAAATACATAAAATAATGTAAATCTGTATCAAAATATTTATACAAATACATATAATAACGTAGATTTGTTTAAAAATATATAAACATAATACATATTAAGTAATGTAAATACATATAAAAAATATGTACAAAATACACATATAATCATGTAATTCGTAACAAAATAAATAAACAAAATAGCAATAAAATAATGTAAATTTGTATGAGAAAACATATACAAATAACGCAAATTTCTATAAAAATATATGTACAAAAATGCACATAAAATAAAGTAAATTTGCAAAAAAATATATATACAAAACACACTCTAAATAATGTAAATACGTACATAAAATAACCTAAATTTGTATAAAACTATATACAAAAATACACAAAAAAAATTTAAATTTGTTTGAAAAGATATATACAAAATACTCATAAAATTAGGTAAATTTGTATTGAAATACATATACAAAATACACATCAAATAATGTAGATTTGAATGAAAATATATAAACAAATACACTTAAAATAACGTAAATTTGTATAAAATATATATGCAAGATACACATTAAATAATGTAAATGTGTATAAAAAATATATACAAAAAACAAATAGAATAATGTAAAATCGTATCAAAATAAATACACAGAATATCAATAAAATAATGTAAATTTGTATAAAAATAAAGATGCAAAATTCCCAAAAATTATCTCATTTTTTATAAAAATATATTTACCAAAATACACATAAAATATTTAAATTTGTATTGAAATAAATATACAAAATGCATATACAGTAAGGTAAATTTGTATTGAAAGAGATATTCAAAAATACATATAAAACAATGTAAATTTGTTTCAAAATATATATACGAATACACATAAAATAAAGTAGATTTCTATAGAAATATATATACAAAATACATATGAAATTATGTAAATACGTATAAAAATCTATATACAAAATACATATCAAATAATGTAAATTCGTGTCAAAATAAATAAACAAAATATCATGAAAAGAATGTGTATTTGTATGAAAATAGATAACAGATAATAAATTTGTATAAAATATATATGCAAGATACACATTAAATAATGTAAATATGTATAAAAAAAGTATATACAAAAAACAAATAGAATAATGTAACATCGTATCAAAATAAATACACCGAATATTAATAAAATAATGTAAATTTGTATGAAAATAAAGATGCAAAATTCCCATAAAATAGCGCATTTCTTATAAAAATATATACACCAAAATACACATAAAATATCTAAATTTGCATTGAAATAAATATACAAAATGAACATACAATAAGGTAAATTTGTATTGAAAGAGATATGCAAAAATACATATTAAACAATGTAAATTTGTTTCAAAATATATATACGAATACAAATAAAAAAACGTAGATTTCTATAAATATATATATACAAAATACACATAAAATTAAGTAAATACGTATAAAGAAATGTATAAAAAAACACATAAAATAATGTAATTTCGAATTAAAATAAATGTAAATTTGAATGAAAATATATAAACAAATACACTTAAAATAACGTAAATTTGTATAAAATATATATGCAAGATACACATTAAATAATGTAAATGTGTGTAAAAAAAATATATACAAAAAACAAATAGAATAATGTAAAATCGTATCAAAATAAATACACAGAATATTATTAAAATAATGTAAATTTATATGAAAATAAAGATGCAAAATTCCCATAAAATAGCGCATTTCTTATAAAAATATATATACCAAAATACAGATAAAATATTTTAATTTGTATTGAAATAAATATACAAAATGCACATACAATAAGGTAGATTTGTATTGAAAGAGATATGCAAAAATACATATAAAACAATGTAAATTTGTTTCAAAATATATATACGAATACAAATAAAAAACCTAGATTTCTATAAAAATATATATTCAAAATACATATAAAATTAAGTTAATACGTATAAAAAAATGTATGCAAAATACATATAAAATAATGTAAATTCGATTTAAAATAAATAAACAAAATACCAATAAAAGAATGTGTATATGGATAAATATATATATATACAAAATACATATACAAAATAAACATAAAATAAGGTAGATTTGTAATAAAATATATGTACAAAATACACATAAAATAATGTAAATTTATATGAAAATATATATACAAATACACATAAAATACCATGAATTTGTATAAAAATATATATTCAAAATAAATATTAAATAATGTAAAAGTGTATAAAAATATATATACATAGTACATATAAAATAATGTAAATAACAAAACACCAATAAAATAATATATATTTGAATGAAAATAAATTTACAAAATACACATAACATAACTAAAATTTGTATTAAAATATATACACAAATACATAGAAATAATTTGAGTTTGTATGAAATTAGATATACAAAATACACATAAAACTAGGTAAATTTCTTTTGAAATGTATATACAAAATAGCCATAAAATATTGTAAATTTGTGTCAAAATATATACAAATACACATAAAATAACGTAAATTTGTATGAAAAATATATACAAAATACACATAGAATAATGTCAATTCGTATCAAAATGAATGAGCAGAATATCAATAAAATAATGTAAATTTGTATGAAAATAAAGATGCAAAAAACCCAAAAAATAAAGCATATGTTTATAAAAATACAGATACAAAAATACACATCGAATAATTAAATTTGTATTAAAATTAATATACAAAATGCGTATATAATAAGGTAAATTTGTATTGAAAAAATATGCAACATACACGTTTACTCATACAAATTTATATTATTTTATTGGTATTTTGTTTATTTATTTTGATACGAATTACATGATTATATGTGTATTTTGTACACATTTTCTTATACGTATTTACATTATTTAATGTGTATTTTGTTTATATATTTTCATACAAATTTACGTTATTATATGTGTATTTTTACATTTTGATTCAAATTTACTTTATTTCATGTATTTTGTATATATATTTCAATTAAAATTTAGCTTATTTTGTGTGTATTTTGTATATATTTTCATACAAATTTAATTACTTCTTTGTATTTTTGTATATAGTTTTATATAAATTTACGTTATTTTATGTGTATTTTATATATTTATATTTATACAAATACACATTCTTTTATTGGTATTTTGTTTATTTATTTTGATACGAATTTACATTATTTTATGAATATTTTGAATACATTTTTTTTATACGTATTTACTTCATTTTATGTGTATTTTGAATATATATTTTTATAGAAATCTACTTTATTTTATGTGTATTAGTATATATTTTGAAACAAATTTACATTGCTTTATATGTATTTTGCATATCTATTTCAATACAAATTTACCTTATTGTATGTGTTTTTTTATATATTTATTTTAATACAAATCTAATTTTTTTATGTGTATTTTGGTATACATATTTTTATAAATAAAAAAAATGCGTTATTTTATGGGTATTTTGCCTCTTTATTTTCATACAAATTTACATTATTTTATTAATATTCTGTGTATTTATTTTGATACGATTTTACATTATTCTATTTGTGTTTTGTATATATTTTTTTATACAAATTTACGTTATTTTAAGTGTATTTGTTTATGTATTTTCATTCAAATTTACATTATTTTATGTGAATTTTGTATATGTATTTCCATACAAATTTACCTAATTTTACGTGTATTTTGTATATTTATTTTCATACAAATTTAAATATTTTGTGTATTTTGTATGTAGTTTGATACAAATTTAGGTTATTTATGTGTATTTTAATATCTATATATATATATATATATATATATATATATATATATATATATATATATATATATATATATATATATATATATATATATATATATATATATATATATATATATATATATATATAAAATATATATATATATAAATATATATATACAAAATATATAAAATAAATTTGTATAAATAAATACAAAATACATATAAAATAATGTAAATTTGTATAAAATATATATGCAAGATACATTAAATAATGTAAATATGTATAAAATATATATACAAAAACAAATAGAATAATGTAAAATCGTATCAAAATAAATACACGAATATTAATAAAATAATGTAAATTTGTATGAAAATAAAGATGCAAAATTCCCATAAAATAGCGCATTTCTTATAAAATATATATACCAAAAATACATAAAATTTTAAATTTGCATTGAAATAAATATACAAAATGCTCATACAATAAGGTAAATTTGTATTGAAAGAGATATGCAAAATACATATAAAACAATGTAAATTTGTTTCAAAATATATATACGAATACAAATAAAAAACGTAGATTTCTATAAAATATATATACAAAATACACATAAAATTAAGTAAATACGTATAAAAAATGTACAAAATACATATAAATAATGTAAATTCAATTAAAATAAATAAACAAAATACCAATAAAAGAATGATGTATTTAGATAAATATAATATAAAATACACATACAAATAAAACATAAAATGGTAGATTTGTATAAATATATACAAATACACATATAATCATAAATGTGTCAAAATAAATAAACAAAATATTTAATAAAAATATTATAAAATAATATATATTTAATGTTGTATTGTATTTTTTCAATACAAATTTATCTTATTATATACGCATTTTGTATATTAATTTTAATACAAATTTAATTATTTGATGTGTATTTTTGTATCTGTATTTTTATAAACATATGCTTTATTTTTTGGGCATTTTGCATATTTATTTTCATACAAATTTACATTATTTTATTGATATTCCGCTCATTCATTTTGATACGAATTGACATTATTCTATGTGTATTTTGTATATATTTTTCATACAAATTTACGTTATTTTATGTGTATTTTGTATATTTTGACACAAATTTACAATATTTTATGGATATTTTGTATATACATTTCAAAAGAAATTTACCTAGTTTTATGTGTATTTTGTATATCTATTTTCATACAAACTCAAATTATTTCTATGTATTTTTGTATATATTTTAATACAAATTTTAGTTATGTTATGTGTATTTTGTAAATTTATTTTCATTCAAATATATATTATTTTATTGATGTTTTGTTGATTTATATTGATACGAATTTACATTATTTTATATGTACTTTGTATATATATTTTTATACGCTTTTACATTATTTAATATTTATTTTGAATATATATTTTTATACAAATTCATGGTATTTTATGTGTATTTGTATATATATTTTCATATAAATTTACATTATTTTTGTGTATTTTGTACATATATTTTATTACAAATCTACCTTATTTTATGTTTATTTTGTATATGTATTTTGTATATTTATATTTATCCAAATACACATTCTTTTAATGGAATTTTGTTTATTTATTTTAATTCGAATTTACATTATTTTATGTGTATTTTGTATACATTTTTTTATACGTATTTACTTAATTATATGTGTATTTTGTATATATATTTTTATAGAAATCTACGTTTTTTTATTTGTATACGTATATATATTTTGAAACAAATTTACATGGTTTTATATGTATTTTTGCATATCTCTTTCAATACAAATTTAACTTATTGTATGTGCATTTTGTATATTTATTTCAATACAAATTTAAAAATTTTATGTGTATTTTGGTATATATATTTTTATAAGAAACGCGCTATTTTATGGGAATTTTGCATCTTTATTTTCATACAAATTTACATTATTTTATTAATATTCGGTGTATTTATTTTGATACGATTTTACATTATTCTATTTGTTTTTTGTATATACTTTTTTATACATATTTACATTATTTAATGTGTATCTTGCATATATATTTTATACAAATTTATTATCTATTATCTATTTTCATAGAAATACACATTCTTTTCATGATATTTTGTTTATTTATTTTGACACAAATTTACATTATTTGATATGTATTTTGTATATATATTTTTATACGTATTTACATAATTTCATATGTATTTTGTATATATATTTCTATAGAAATCTACTTTATTTTATGTGTATTCGTATATATATTTTGAAACAAATTTACATTGTTTTATATGTATTTTTGAAAATCTGTTTTAATACAAATTTACCTTACAGTATATGCATTTTGTATATTTATTTCAATACAAATTTAAATATTTTATGTGTATTTTGGTATATATATTTTTATAAAAAATGCGATAATTTTTATGAATTTTGCATCTTTATTTTCATACAAATTTACATTATTTTATTGATATTCTGTGTATTTATTTTGATACGATTTTACATTATTCTATTTGTTTTTTGTATATATATTTTTTATACACATTTACATTATTTAATGTGTATCTTGCATATATATTTTATACAAATTCACGTTATTTTAAGTGTATTTGTTTATATATTTTCATTCAAATTTACATTATTTTATGTGTATTTTGTATATGTATTTCAATACAAATTTACCTAATTTTATGTGTATTTTGTATATTTCTTTTCAAACAAATTTAAATTATTTTTGTGTATTTTTGTATATAGTTTTATACAAATTTAGGTTATTTTATGTACGCATTTACATTATTTAGTGTGTGTTTTGTATATATATTTTTATGCAAATTTACTTTATTTTATGTGCATTTTTTTTTACATATATTTTTATAGAAATTTGCGTTATTTGTATATGTTTTCTAATACAAATTAACATTATTTTATTGCTATTTTGTTTATTTATTTTGATACGAATTACATGATTATATGTGTATTTTGTACATTTTTTTTAAACGTATTTACACTACTTAATGTGTATTTTGTTTATATATTTTTAAACAAATCTACGTTATTATATGTATTTGTATAAATATTTTGATACAGATTTACATTATTTTATGTATTTTGTATGTACATTTCAATTCAAATTTAGCTTATTTTAGCTGTATTTTGTATATATATTTTCATACAAATTTAATAACTTCTGTGTATTTTTGTATATAGTTTTATACAAATTTACGATATTTTATATGTATTTTGTATATTTATATTTATACAAATACACTTTCTTTTACTAGTATTTTGTTTATTTATTTTGATACGATTTTTATGTGTATTTTGTATTCATTTTTTTATACGTATTTACTTCATTTTATGTGTATTTTGTATATAGTTTTATATAAATCTACTGTATGTTATGTTTATTCTTATATATATATTTTTGAAACAAATTTATATTGTTTTTTGTATGTATTTTATGTCTATTTCAATACAATTTACTTATAGTATGTGCATTTTTATATTTATTTTAATACAAATTTTAATATTTTATGTGTATTTTGGTATATATATTTTTATAAAAAATGCGTTATTTTATGGCTATTTTGCATCTTTATTTTCATTCAAATTTACATTATTTTATTAATATTCTGTGTATTTATTGTTGATATGATTTTACAATATTCTATTTGTGTTTTGTATATATTTACATTATTTAATGTGTATTTTGTATATATACTTGATACAAATTTACGTTATTTTAAGTGTATATGTTTATATATTTTCATTCAAATTTCCATTATTTTATGTGTATTTTGTATATGTATTTCAATACAAATTTACCTAATTTTATGTGTATTTTGTATTTTTATTTTCATACAAATACACATTCTTTTATTGATATTTTGTTTATTTATTTTGACGAGAATTTAAATTATTTAATGTGTATTTTGTATATATATATTTTTATACGTATTTACATCATTTCATGTGTATTTTGTATATATATTTCTATAGAAATCTACGTTATTTTATGTGTATTCGTATATAGATTTTTAAACAAATTTACACTTTTATGTGCATTTTGTATATTTTTTCAATACAAATTTACCTTATTGTACGTGCATTTTGTATTTTAATTTTAATACACATTTAATTATTCTATGTGTATTTTTGTATATGTATTTTTTAAAAAATATGCTTTATTTTATGGATATTTTGCATCTTTATTTTCATACAAAATTACATTATTTTATTGATATTCTGTGTATTTATTTTGATACGATTTTACATTATTCTATGTATATTTTATATATCTATTTTATACAAATGTACGTTATTTTATGTGAATTTGTTTTCATTTCATACAAATTTACATTATTTTATGTGTATTTTCTACATGTATTTAAATACAAATTTAACTAATTATATGTGTATTTTGTATATCTATTTTCATACAAATTGAAATTTATTTTTTTGTTTTTTTGTATATATTTTTATTCAAATTTTCGTAATTATATGTATATTTTGTATATCTATTTTTCTACAAATATACGTTCTTTTATCGGAATTTTGTTTATTTATTTGATACGAATTTTTTTTTTTTAGGTGTATTTGATATATATATTTTTATACTTATTTACTTAATTTTATATGTATTTTGAATATATATGAGTATTCGTATATATATTTTGATACATATTTACATTATTAATGTGTATTTTGCATATCTATTTCAATACAAATTTACTTTATTGTACGTGCATTTTGTATATTTATTTTAATACAAATTTAATTATTTTATATGTATGAAATTTGTATGAAAATAGATATACAAAATAAGGTAGATTCGTTTCAAATTCAATAAAAAAAACTCAGATAAAAGAACGTATATTTGTAGAAAAAATAAATATACAAAATACACATAAGATAACGAAAATTTGTATGAAAATATATAAAAAAATAAACAAAAATAATTTCAATTTGTATGAAAATAAATATACAAAATACACAAGTATTTTGTATATCTATTTTCACACAAATTTAATTACTTTTGTGTATTTTTGCATATAGTTTTATATAAATTTACGTTATTTTATTTGTATTTTGTATATTTATATTTATACAATACACATTCTTTTATTAGTATTTTCTTTATTTATTTTCATACGAGTTTACATTATTTTATGTGTATTTTGTATACCTTTTTTATACGTATTTACTTCATTTAATGTATTTTGTATATTTATTTTCATAGAAATCTACGTTATTTTATGTTTATTCGTATATATATTTTGAAAAAAATTTACATGGTTTTATATGTATTTTGCATATCTATTTTGAATAAAAATTTACCTAATTGTATGTGCATTTTGTATATTTATTTTAATACAAATTCAAATATTTTATGTGTGTCTTGGTATATATATTTTTATAAAAAATGCGTTATTTTATGGGTATTTTGCATCTTAATTTTCATACAAATTTACATTATTTTATTAATATTCTGTGTATTTATTTTGATACGATTTTATATTATTCTATTTGTGTTTTGTATATATTTTTTATACATATTTACTTTATTTAATGTGTTTTTTTATATATATTTTATACAAATTTACGTTGTGCATTTTGTATATATATATATATATATATATATATATATATATATATATATATATATATATATATATATATATATATATATATATATATATATATATATATATATATATATATATATATATATATATATATATATATATTTTATATATGTGTTATTTTATGTGTATTTTGTATATCTATTTTCATACAAATTTAATTACTTTTGTGTATTTTTGTATATACTTTTATATCAATTTACGTTATTTTATGTGTATTTTGTATATTTATATTTATATAAATACACATTCTTTTATTAGTATTTTGTTTATTTATTTCGATACGAGTTTACATTATTTTATGTGTATTTTGTACACATTTTTTTATACGTATTTACTTCATTTTATGTGTATTTTGTATATATATCTTTATAGAAATCTGTGTTATTTTATGTGTTTTCGTATATATATTTTGATACAAATTTACATTGTTTTATATGTATTTTGCATATTTATTTCAATACAAATTTACCTTATTGTGTGTGCATTTTGTATATTTAATTTTATACAAATTCAAATATTTTATGTGTGTTTTGGTATATATATTTATATAAAAAATGCGTTATTTTATGGGTATTTTGCATCTTTATTTTCATGCAAATTTATATTATTTTATTAATATTCTGTGTATTTATTTTGATACGATTTTACATTATTCTATTTGTGTTTTGTATATATTTTTTTTATACATATTTACATTATTTAATGTTTATTTTGTATATATATTTCATACAATTTTACGTTATTTTAAGGGTATTTGTTTATATATTTTCATTCAAACTTACATTATTTTATGTGTATTTTGTATATGTATTTTAATACAAATTTGCATAATTTTATGTGTATTTTGCATATCTATATTCAAACAAATTTAAATAATTTTTGTGTGTTTTTGTATATATTTTTATACAAATTTTAGTTATTTTATTTGTATTTTCTGTATATATTTTCCTACAAATATACATTCTTTTATTAGAATTTTATCTATTTATTCTGATACGAATTTACTTTATTTTATGTGTATTTTGTATATATATTTTTCTAAGTATTTACATTATTTTATGTGTATTTTGTATATATATTTTCATAAAAATTTATTTTATTTTATTGTGTGTATTCGTATATAATTTGATACAAATTTTATACAAATTCATGTTATTTTGTGTATTTGTATATATATTTTCATACAAATCTACATTATTTTATGTGCATTTTTACATATATTTCATTACAAATTTACATTATTTTATGTTTATTTTGTATATTTATTTCATTCAATTTTAAATTATTTTAGGTGTATATTTGTATATGTATATAGGTTATTTTATGTGTATTTTCTATATATATTTTCATCCAACATTCCATTATTTTATTGGTTATTATGATTTCATAGGTATTTTGTATACATATTTTTATACGCATTTACATTATTTAATGTGTGTTTTGTATTTTTTTTATGAAATTTACTTTATTTTATGTGTATTTGTATAAATATAAATATACAAAATGCACATAAAATAAGGTAAATTTATATAAAACAATATACAAAGATACTCAAAAGTAATTAAATTTGTATGAAAATAGATATACAAAATACACACAAAATAAGCTTGATTTGAATTGAAATATATGTACAAAATACATAAAATAAAGTAAATTTGTATCAAAATATTTTTAGAAATACACATATAATTACGTAAATTTTATATAAAAATATATAAACAAAATACACATTAAATAATGTAATTACGTATAAAAAATATATACAAAATACACATTTAATCATGTAATTCGTATCAAAATAAATAAACAAAATACCAATAAAATAATGTAAATAAAAATATATGTACAAAAATGCACATAAAATAAATTTGCATTAAAAAATATATACAAAACACACATTACATAATGTAAATGAGTATAAACATATGTATACAAAATACCTTTGAAAAAATCTAAATTCGTATCGAGTTAAATAAAGAAAATACCAATAAAATAATGTAATTTTGGATGAAGATATATATAGAAAATACACATAAAATTACGTAAATACAAATACAAATATACACATAAAATAATTTAAAATTGAATGAAATAAATATACAAAATAATCATAAAATAAGGTAAATTTGTTATGAAAAATATGTAAAAATACACGTAAAATAATATAAATTTGTATGAAAATATATATACAAATACATATAAAATAACATGAATTTGTATAAAATTTGTATCAAAATAAAGAGGAATACACACAATAAAATTATGTAAATTTTTATTAAAATATATATTCAAAATACACATAAAATAATGTAAATACGTAGAAAAATATATATACAAAATACACATAAAATAATGTAAACTCGTACCAAAATAAATAAACAAAATTATAATAAAAGATTGTATATTTGTAGGAAAATCTATATACAAAATACAAATAAAATAACTAAAATTTGTATAAAAATAAATACAAAAATACACAAAAATAATTTAAATTTGTTTGAAAATATATATGCAAAATACACATAAAGCTAGGCAAATTTGTATTGAATTACATATACAAAATACACATAAAATAATGTAAATTTGTATGAAAATATATAAACAAATACACATAAAATAACGTAAATTTGGATAAAATATATATACAAAATATACATTAAATAATGTAAATATGTATAAAAATATATATACAAAATACACATAGAATAATGTTTAATCGTATGAAAATAAATTAACCGAATATCAATAAAATAATTTAAATTTAAATGAAAATAAAGATGCAAAATACCCATATAATAACGCATAAAAATATATATACAAAAATACACATGAAATAATTAAATTTGTATTGAAATAAATATACAAAATGCATATACAATAAAGTAAATTTGTATTGAAATACATATGCAAAATACACATCAATAATGTAAATTTGTATCAAAATATATATACGAATACACATAAAATAGAGTTAATTTCTATGAAAAGATACATACAAAATACATATAAAATGATGAAAATAGTATAAAAATATATATACCAAATACACCTAAAATAATGTAAATTTGTATCAAAATAAACAAACAAAATTCCGATAAAAGAACGTATATTTGTAGGAAAATAAATATACAAAATACACATAAAATAACGAAAATTTGTATAAAAAAATATACAAAAACAAAAACAAAAATAATTTCAATTTTTATGAAAATTGATATACAAAATAAACATATAATTAGTTAAATTTGTACAAATTAGTACATGTACAAAATACACATAAAATAATGAAAATTTGTATGAAATGAAAACAAATACACTACGTTGATTTATGAGTATTCGTATATAGATTTTGAAATAAATTTACACTGTTTTATGTGTATTTTGCATATTTTTTCAATACAAATTTACCTTATTGTATATGCATTTTGTATGTTAATTTAAATACAAATTTAATTATGCTATGTGTATTTTTGTATATGTATTTTTGTAAAAATATGCTTTATTTTATGGGTATTTTGCATTTTTATTTTCATACAAATTTACATTATTTTATTTATATTCTGTTTTTTTTTTAAACAATTTTACATTATTCTATGTGTATTTTGTATATCTATTTTTATACGTATTTACTTAATTTTATGTGTATTTTGTATATATATTTTTATAGAAATCTACGTTATTTTATGTGTATTCGTATATATATTTTGAAACAAATTTACATTGTTTTATATGTATTTTTGCATATCTCTTTCAATACAAATTTACCTTATTGTATGTGCATTTTGTATATTTATTTCAATACAAATTTAAATATTTTATGTGTATTTTGGTATATATATTTTTATAAGAAATGCGCTATTTGATGGGAATTTTGCATCTTTATTTTCATACAAATTTACATTATTTTATTAATATTCGGTGTATTTATTTCGATACGATTTCACATTTTTCTATTTGTTTTTTGTATATATATTTTTTTATACATATTTACATTATTTAATGTGTATCTTGCATATATATTTCATACAAATTTATTATCTATTATTTATTTTCATACAAATACACATTCTTTTCATGATATTTTGTTTATTTATTTTGACACGAATTTACCTAGATATGTATTTTGTATATATATTTTATACGTATTTACATAATTTCATGTGTATTTTGTATATATATTTCTAAAGAAATCTACGTTATTTTATGTATATTCGTATATATATTTTGAAAAAAATCTACTTTGTTTTATATGTATTTTTGAATACCTCTTTCAATACATATTTACCTTACTGTATATGCATTTTGTATATTTATTTCGATACAAATTTAAATATTTTATGTGTATTTTGGTATATATATTTTTATAAAAAATGCGCTATTTTATGGGAATTTTGCATCTTTCTTTTCATACAAATTTACATTATTTTATAGATATTCTGTGTATTTATATTGATAGGATTTTACATTATTCTATTTCTTTTTTGTATATATTTTTTTTTACACATTTACATTATTTAATGTGTATCTTGCATATATATTTTATACAAATTAACGTTATTTTAAGTGTATTTGTTAATATATTTTCATTCAAATTTACATTATTTAATGTGTATTTTGTATATGTATTTCAATACAAATTTACCTAATTTTATGTGTATTTTGTATATTTCTTTTCATACAAATTCTAAATATTTTTGTGTATTTTTGTATATAGTTTTATACAAATTTAGGTTATTTTATGTACGCATTTACATTATTTAATGTGTTTTGTATATATATTTTTATGCAAATTTCCTTTTTTTATGTGCATTTTTGTACATATATTTTTTTTAGAAATTTGCGTTATTTTATGTGTATTTGTATATGTTTTCTCATACAAATTTACATTTTTTAATGCTATTTTGTTTATTTATTTTAATACTAATGAAAATAGATATACAAAATATACATAAAATAAACTAAATTTGTATTGAAATATATATACAAAATACATAAAGTAAGTTAAATTTGTATCAAAATATTTTAACAGATGCGCATAAAATAACGTAAATTTGTTTTAATATATACAAAATACACATTAAATAATGTAAATATGTATAAAAAAATAGATACAAAACACAAATAGAATAATGTAAAATCGTATCAAAGAAATACCAGAATATTAATAAAACAATGTAAATTTGTATGAAAATAAAGATGCAAAATACCCATTAAATAACGCATTTTTTATAAAAATATATATAGCAAAATACACATGAAAAAATTAATTTGTATTAAAATAAATATACAAAATAAACATACAATAAGGTAAATCTGTATTGAAATAGATATGCAAAATACATATAAAACAATGTAAATTTGTTTCAAAATATATATACGAATACACATAAAATAACGTAGATTTGTATAAAAATATATATCCAAAATACACATAAAATGAAGTAAATACGTATAAGAAAATGTATACAAAATACATATAAAATAATGTAAATTCGTATCAAAATAAATAAACAAAATACCAATAAAAGAATGTGTATTTGTATAAATAAAAATATAGAAAATACACATAAAATAACGTAAATTTGTATAAAACTATATACAAAAATATACAGAAGTAATTAAATTCGTGTAAAAATAGATATACAACATACGGATAAAATAAGCTAAATTTGAATTGAAATGTATATACAAAATACATAAAATAATGTAAATTTGTATCAAAATATTTATAAAAATACATATAATAACGGAAATTTGTTTAAAAATATATAAACAAAATACAGATTAAGTAATGTAAATACATATAAAAAATATATATAAAATACACATATTATCATGTAATTCGTATCAAACTAAATAAACAAAATACCAATAAAATAATGTAAATTTGTATGAGAAAACATATACAAATACATATAAAATAACGCTAATTTCTATAAAAATATATGTCCAAAAATGAACGTAAAATAAAGTAACTTTGGATAAAAATATATATACAAAACACACATTAAAAAATGTAAATGCGTACATAAAATAACCTTAATTTGTAAAAAACTATATACAAAAATACACAAAAATAATTTTAATTTGTATGAAAAGAAAAATACAAAATACACATAAAATTATGTTAATTTGTATTGAAATACATATACAAAATACACATAATATAATATAAATTTGAAAGAAAATATATAAACAAATACACATATAATAACGTAAACTTGTATGAAATATATATACAAAATACACATTAAATAATGTAAAAATGTATAAAAAAATATATACAAAACACAAATACAATAATGTAAAATCGTATCAAAATATATACACAGAATATTAATAAAATAATGTAAATTTGTATGAAAATTAAGATGCAAAATACCTATAAAATAACGCATTTTTTATAAAATTCTTGATACCAAAATACACATAAAATATTTGAATTTCTATTAAAATAAATATACAAAATGCACATACAATAAGGTAAATTTGTATTGAAATACATATGCAAAATACATATAAAATAATGTGAACTTGTTTCAAAATATATATACGAATACATATAAAATAACGAAGATTTCTATAAAAATACATATACAAAATACACATAATATTAAGTAAATACGAATAAAAAAATGTATACAAAATACACATAAAACAATGTAAATTCGTATAAATGTAAATAAACAATATACCATTAAAAGAATGTGTATTTGTATAAATTTAAATATACAAAATGCACATAAAATAACGTAAATTTATATAAAACTATATACATAAAATAACGCAAATTTCTATAAAAATATATGTTAAAAAATGAACATAAAATAAATTTGCATAAAATTATATACAAAACACACTTTAGATAATGTAAATGAGTATAAAAATATGTATACAAAATACCTATGAAATAATCTAAATTCGTATCGAATTATATTAAGAAAATTCCAATAAAATAATGTTATTTTGGATGAAAATATATATACAAAATACACATAAAATAACCTAAATACAAATACAAATATACACATAAAATAATTTAAAATTGAATAAAATAAATATACAAAATAAACATAAAATAAGGTAACCTAAAGATAACCTAAGATAACCTAAATACAAATACAAAAATACACATTAAATATTTTAAAATTGAATGAAATGAATATACAAAATAAACATAAAATAAGGTAAATTTCTAATAAAATATATGTAAGAATACACATAAAATAATATAAATTTGTATGAAAATATATATACAAATACACATAAAATAACATGAATTTGTATAAAATTTGTTTCAAAATATATACGAATACACACAATAAAATAACGTAAATTTTTATGAAAATGTATATATAAAATACACATTGAAATAATTTTAATACGTAGAAAAATATATATACAAAAAACACATAAAATAATGTAAATTCGTAAAAAATTAAATACACAAAATTCCAATAAAAGAATATATATTTGTAGGAAAATATATATACAAAAAAACAAATAAAATAACTAAAATTTGAATAAAAATATATACAATAATACACAAAATAATTTAAATTTGTTTGAAAATAGATATGCAAAATACAGATAAAGCTAGCCAAATTTGTATTGAAATACATATACAAAACTCACATAAAATAATGTAAATTTGTATGAAAATATATAAACAAATACATATAAAATAACGTAAATTTGGATAAAATATATATACAAAATATACATTAAATATTTTAAATATGTATAAAAATATATTATATTATATATATTTTTATTGATATTTGCGTTATTTATGTGTATTTTGTATATGTTTTCTCATAAATTTACATTATTTTATTGGTATTTTGTCTATTTATTTTAATACGAATTACATGATTATTGTGTATTTTGTACATTTTTTATACGTATTTACATTATTTAATGTGTATTTGTTTATATATTTTATACAAATTTACGTTATTATATGTGTATTTATAAGTGTATAAGTATTTTGATACAAGTTTACATTATTTTATGTATTTTTATATATATTTCAATTCAAATTTAGCATATTTTATGTGTATTTTGTATATCTATTTATTTTAATACAAAATCAAATATTTTATGTTTTTCGTATATATATTTTTATAAAAATGCGTTATTTTATGGGTATTTTGCATCTTAATTTTCATACAAATTTACATTATTTTATTAATATTTTCTGTATTTATTTTGATACGATTTTACATTATTTTATTTGTGTTTTGTATATATATATTTTATACATATTTACATCATTTAAAGTGTTTTTTGTATATATATTTGATACATATTTACGTTATTTTAAGTTATTTTATGTGTATTTGTTTATATATTTTGACACAAATTTACAATATTTTATGGGTATTTTGTATATATATTTCAAAAGAAATTTACCTAGTTTTATGTGTATTTTGAATATCTATTTTCATACAAACTCAAATTATTTTTATGTATTTTTGTATATATTTCAATACAAATTTTAGTTATGTTATGTGTATTTTGTACATCTATTTTCATTCAAATATATATAATTTTATTAGTATTTTGTTGATTTATATTGATACGAATTTACATTATTTTATATGTACTTTGTATATATATTTTTATACGACTTTACATTATTTAATATTTATTTTGAATATATAATTTTATACAAATTCATGCTATTTTATGTGTATTTGTATATATATTTTCATATAAATTTACATTATTTTATGTGTATTTTGTACATGTATTTCATTACAAATTTACCTTATTTTATGTTTAATTTGTATGTGTATTTTGTACATTTATATTTATACAAATACACATTCTTTTATTGGTATTTTGTTTATTTATTTTGTTTCGAATTTACATTATTTTATGTGTATTTTGTTTACATTTTTTAATACGTATTTACATAATTTTATGTGTATTTTGTATATATTTTTTTATAGAAATCTACGTTATTTTATGTGTATTCGTATATATATTTTGAAACAAATTTACATTGTTTTATATGTATTTTTGCATATCTCTTTCAATAGAAGTTTACCTTATTGTATGTGCATTTTGTATATTTATTTCAATACAAATTTAAATATTTTATGTGTATTTTGGTATATATATTTTTATAAGAAATGCGCTATTTGATGGAAATTTTGCATGTTTATTTTCATACAAATTTACATTATTTTACTAATATTCGGTGTATGTATTTTGATACGATTTTACATTATTCTATTTTTTTTTGTTTATATATTTTTTTGTGTATTTTTGTATATAGTTTTATTCAAATTTAGGTTATTTTATGTACGCATTTACATTATTTAATGTGTGTTTTGTATATATATTTTTATGCAAATTTACTTTATTTTATGTGCATGTTTGTACACATATTTTTTTAGAAATTTGTGTTATTTTATGTGTATTTGTATATGTTTTCTCATACAAATTTACATTATTTTATTGCTATTTTGTTTATTTATTTCGATACGAATAAAAATAGATATACAAAATATACATAAAATAAACTAAATTTGTATTGAAATATATATACAAAATACATAAAATAATGTAAATTTGTATCAAAATATTTTAACAGGTGCGCATAAAATAACGTAAATTTGTTTTAAAATATACAAAATACACATTAAATAATGTAAATATGTATAAAAAAATATATACAAAACACAAATAGAATAATGTAAAATCGTATCAAAATAAATACACAGAATGTTAATAAAACAATGTAAATTTGTATGAAAATAAAGATGCAAAATACCCATTAAATAACGCATTTTTTTATAAAAATATATATAGCAAAATACACATGAAAAAATTAATTTGTATTAAAATAAATATACAAAATACACATACAATAAGGTAAATCTGTATTGAAATAGATATGCAAAATACATATAAAACAATGTAAATTTGTTTCAAAATATATATACGAATACACATAAAATAACATAGATTTGTATAAAAATATATATACAAAATACACATAAAATGAAGTAAATACGTATAAGAAAATGTATACAAAATACACATAAAATAATGTAAATTCCTATCAAAATAAAAAAAGAAAATACCAATAAAAGAATGTGTATTTCTATAAATATGAATATACAAAATGCACATAAAATAACGTAAATTTGTATAAAATTATATAAAAAATACACAGAAGTAATTAAACTCGTATGAAAATAGATATACAAAATACATATAAAATAAGCTAAATTTGAATTGAAATGTATATACAACATACATAAAATAATGTAGATTTGTATCAAAATATTTATAAAAATACATATAATAACGTAAATTTTGATACGATTTTACATTATTCTATTTGTGTTTTGTATATATTTTTTATACATATTTACATTATTTAATGTGTATTTTGTATATATATTTCATACAAATTTACGTTATTATATGTGTATTTGTTTATATATTTTCTTTCAAATTTACATTATTTTATGTGTATTTTGTATATGTATTTCAATACAAATTAACCTAATTTTACGTGTATTTTGTATATTTCTTTTCATACAAATTTAAATTATTTTTGTGTATTTTTGTATATAGTTTTATACAAATTTAGGTTATTTTATGTACGCATTTACATTATTTAATGTGTGTTTTGTATATATATTTTTATCCATAGCTACTTTATTTTACGTTCATTTTTGGACATATATTTTTATAGAAATTAGCATTATTTTATATGTATTTTTCTCATACAAATTTACATTATATAATTGATATTTTGTTTTAGTTTGATACGAATTAAATGATTATAAATGTATTTTGTACATATTTTTTATACGTATTTACATTACTTAATGTGTATTTTGTTTATATATTTTTAAACAAATTTACGTTATTATATGTATTTTTATAAATATTTTGATACAAATTTACATTATTTTATGTATTTTGTATATACATTTCAATTCAAATTTAGCTTATTTTATCTGTATTTTGTATATCTATTTTCATACGAATTTAATTACTTCTGTGTATTTTTGTATATAGTTTTATATAAATTTACGTTATTTTATGTGTATTTTGTATATTTATATTTATACAAATACACATTCTTTTATTGGTATTTTGTATATCTATTTTGATACGAATTTACATTATTTTATGTGTATTTTGTATACATTTTTTTATACGTATTTACTTCATTTTAAGTGTATTTTGTATATATATTTTTATAGAAATCTACGTTATTTTATGTGTATTCGTATATATATTTTGAAACAAATTTACATTGTTTTATATGTATTTTGCATATCTATTTCAATACAAATTTACCTTATTGTATGTGTTTTTTATATATTTATTTTAACTCAAATTTAATTTTTTTATGTGTATTTTGGTATATATATTTTTATAAATAAAAAAAGTGTTATTTTATGGGTATTTTGCCTCTTTATTTTCATACAAATTTACATTATTTTATTAATATTCTGTGTATTTATTTTGATACGATTTTACATTATTTTATTTGTGTTTTGTAAATATTTTTTTATACAAATTTACGTTATTTTAAGTGTATTTGTTTATGTCTTTTCATTCAAATTTACATTATTTTATGTGTATTTTGTGTATGTATTTCAATACAAATTTACCTAATTTTATGTGTATTTTGTATATCTATTTTCATACAAATTTAAAATATTTTTGTGTATTTTTGTATATAGTTTCATACAAATTTAGGTTATTTTATGTGTATTTTGTATATCTATTTTCATACAAATACACATTCTTTTATTGATATTTTGTTTATTTATTTTGACGCGAGTTTACATTATTTAATGTGTATTTTGTATATATATTTTTATACGTATTTACATCATTTCATGTGTATTTTGTGTAGTTTTAAACAAATTTATAATATTTAATGTGTATTTTCTATATATATATTTATACAAATACACATTCTTTTATTGGTATTTTGTTTATTTATTTTGATACTAATTTACATTATTTTATGTGTATTTTGTATACATTTTTTATACGTATTTACTTAATTTTATGTGTATTTTGTATATCTATTTTCATACGAATTTAATTACTTCTGTGTATTTTTGTATATAGTTTTATATAAATTTACGTTATTTTATGTGTATTTTGTATATTTATATTTATACAAATACACATTCTTTTATTGATATTTTGTTTATTTATTTTGACGCGAATTTACATTATTTAATGTGTATTTTGTATATATATTTTTTATACGTATTTACATCATTTCATGTGCATTTTGTGTAGTTTTAAACAAATTTATATTATTTAATGTGTATTTACGTTATTTTATGTGCATTTTGTATATTCATATTTATACAAATACACATTCTTTTATTGTTATTTTCTTTTTTGTATTTTGATATGAATTTACATTATTTTATGTGTATTTTGTATACATTTTCTTATACGTATTTACTTCATTTTATGTGTATTTTGTATATATATTTTTATACAAATCTACGTTATTTTATGTGTATTCGTATATATATTTTGAAACAAATTTACATTGTTTTATATGTATTTTGCATATCTATTTCAATACAGATTTACCTTATTGTATGTGTATTTTGTATATTTATTTTAATACAAATTAATTTGTTCATGTGTATTTTGCTATATTTATTTGTATAAAAAATGCGTTATTTAATGGGTATTTTGCATCTTTATTTTCTTACAAATTTACATTGTTTTATTAATATTCTGTGTATTTATTTTGATACGATTTTACATTATTCTATTTGTGTTTTGTATATATTTTTTTTATAAATATTTACATTATTTAATGTGTATTTTGTATATTTTAAAACAAATTTACGTTATTTTATGCGCACCTGTTAAAATATTTTGATACAAATTTACATTATTTTATGTATTTTGTAAATATATTTCAATACAATTTTAGTTTATTTTATGTATATTTTGTATATCTATTTTTATTCGTATCGAAATAAATAAACAAAATAGCAATAAAATAATGTAAATTTGTATGAGAAAACATATACAAATACACTCAAAATACACATAAAATAACGTAAATTTATATAAAACTATATACAAAAATACACAGAAGTATTTTAATTTGTATGAAAATAGATATTCAAAATAAGGTAAATTCGTTTCAAATTCAATAAACAAAATTCAGATAAAAGAACGTATATTTGTAGAAAAAAATAAATATACAAAATACACATAAAATAACGAAAATTTGTATGAAAATATATAAAAAAATAAACAAAAATAATTTCAATTTGTATGAAAATAAATATACAAAATACACATGTATTTTGTATATCTATTTTCACACAAATTTAATTAATTTTGTGTATTTTTCCATAAAGTTTTATATAAATTTACGTTATTTTATTTGTATTTTGTATATTTATATTTATTCAATGCACATTCTTTTATTAGTATTTTGTTTATTTATTTTGATACGAGTTTACATTATTTTATGTGTATTTTGTATACCTTTTTTTATACGTATTTACTTCATTTTATGTGTATTTTGTATATTTATTTTCATAGAAATCTACGTTATTTTATATGTATTCGTATATATATTTTGAAAAAAATTTACATGGTTTTATATGTATTTTGCATATCTATTTCAATACAAATTTACCTTATTGTATGTGCATTTTGTATATTTATTTTAATACAAATTCAAATATTTTATGTGTGACCTGGTATAAATATTTTTATAAAAAAATGCGTTATTTTATGGGTATTTTGCATCTTAATTTTCATACAAATTTACATTATTTTATTAATATTCTGTGTATTTATTTTGATACGATTTTATATTATTCTATTTGTGTTTTGTATATATTTTTTATACATTTTTATATTATTTAATGTGTTTTATATATATATATATATATATTTTATACAAATTTACGTTATTTTAAGCGTATTTGTTTATATATTTTCATTCAAATTTACATTATTTTATGTGTATTTTGTAAATGTACTTCAATACAAATTTACCTAATTTTATGTGTATTTTGTATATTTATTTTCATACAAATTAAAATTATTTTTGAGTATTTTTGTATATAGTTTTATACAAATTTAGGTGATTTTATGTGTATATTGTATATCTATTTTCATACAAATACACATTTTTTAATTGATATTTTGTTTATTTATTTTGACGCGAATTTACATTATTTAATGTGTATTTATATATATATATATATATATATATATATATATATATATATATATATATATATATATATATATATATATATATATATATATATATATATATATATATATATATATATATATATATATATTTTTTTTTTATACGTGTTTACATAAGTTTTTGTGTATGTTGTCTATATATTTATGTAGAAATCTACGTTGATTTATGAGTATTCGTATATAGATTTTGAAATAAATTTACACTGTTTTATGTGTATTTTGCTTATTTTTTCAATACAAATTTACCTTATTGTAAATGCATTTTGTATATTAATTTTAATACAAATTTAATTATTCTATGTGTATTTTTGTATATGTATTTTTATAAAAATATGCTTTATTTTATGGGTATTTTGCATTTTAATTTTCATACAAATTTACATTATTTTATTTATATTCTGTTTATTTATTTTTTAAACAATTTTACATTATTCTATGTGTATTTTGTATATCTTTTTTTATACGTATTTACCTAATTTTATGTGTATTTATTATATATATTTTTATAGAAATCTACGTTTCTTTATGTGTATTCGTATATATATTTTACATTTACATTTACATTGTTTTATATGTATTTTTGCATATCTCTTTCAATACAAGTTTACCTTATTGTATATGCATTTTGTATTTTTATTTCAATACAAATTTAAGTATTTTATGTGTATTTTGGTATATATATTTTTATAAGAAATACGCTATTTGATGGGAGTTTTGCATCTTTATTTTTATAAAAATTTACATTATTTTATTAATATTCGGTGTATTTATTTTGATAAGATTTCACATTATTCTATTTGTCTTTTGTATATATTCTTTTTATACATATTTACATTATTTAATGTGTTTCTTGCATATATATTTCATACAAATTTATTATCTATTATTTATTTTCATACAAATACACATTCTTTTCATGATATTTTGTTTATTTATTTTGACACGAATTTACCTAGATATGTATTTTGTATATATATTTTTAAACGTATTTACATAATTTCATGTGTATTTTGTATATATATTTCTATAGAAATCTACGTTATTTTATGTGTATTCGTATATATATTTTGAAACAAATTTACTTTGTTTTATATGTATTTTTGAATATCTCTTTCAATACATATTTACCTTACTGTATATGCATTTTGTATATTTATTTCAATACAAATTTAAATATTTTATGTGTATTTTGGTATATATATTTTTAAAAAAAATGTGCTATTTTATGGGAATTTTGCATCTTTCTTTTCATACAAATTTACATTATTTTATTGATATTCTGTGTATTTATATTGATAGGATTTTACATTATTCTATTTCTTTTTTGTATATATTTTTTTATACACATTTACATTATTTAATGTGTATCTTGCATATATTTTTAATACAAATTTACGTTATTTTAAGTGTGTTTGTTTTAAATATTTTTGTTTATTTTTGTATATAGTTTTATACAAATTTAGGTTATTTTATGTACGCATTTACCTTATTTAATGTGTGTTTTGTATATATATTTTTATGCAAATTTACTTTATTTTATGTGCATTTTTGTACATATATTTTTTTAAAAATTTGCGTTAATTTATGTGTATTTGTATATAATTTCTCATACAAATTTACATTATTTTATTGCTATTTTGTTTATTTTGATACGAATGAAAATAGATATACAAAATATACATAAAATAAAATAAATCTGTTTTGAAATATATATAAAATACATAAAATAATGTAAATTTGTATCAAAATATTTTAACAGATGCGCATAAAATAACGTAAATTTGTTTTAAAATATACAAAATACACTTTAAATAATGTAAATATGTATAAAAAAAAATATATACAAAACAAAAATAGAATAATGTAAAATCGTATCAAAATAAATACACAGAATATTAATAAAACAATGTAAATTTGTATGAATATAAATATACAAAATACCCATTAAATAACGCATTTTTTATAAAAATATATATAGCTAAATACATATGAAAAATAATTTATTAAAATAAATAATACAAAATATATAAATAAAAAATGTGTATTTATATAAATATAAAATACATATAAAATACAAATAACGTAAATTTGTAAACTATATAAAATACACAGAAGTAATTAAATTCGTATGAAAATAGATATACAAAATACAGATAGAAAAAGCTAAATTTGAATTGAAATGTATATACAAAATACAATATTTTGTGTATATTTGTATTTGTATTTAGGTTATTTTATGTGTATTTTTTATATATATTTTCATCCAAAATTAAAGTATTTTATTGGTATTTCTTAATTTAATTCGATACGAATTTAGATTATTTCATAGGTATTTTCTATACATATTTTTATACTCATTTATTTTATCTAATGTGTGTTTTGTATATATATTTTTATGCAAATTTATCTAATGTTCATTTTTGTACATATATTTTTATAGAAATTTGCGTTATTTTATGTATATAGTTTTATATAAATTTACGTTGTTTTATGTGCATTTTGTATATTTATATTTATACAAATACACATTCTTTTTATTTATATTGTTTATTTACATTTATACGAATTTACATTATTTTATGTGTATTTTGTATACATTTTTTTATACGTATTTACTTAATTTTATGTGTATTTTGTATATGTATTTTTATAGAAATCTACGTTATTTTATGTGTATTCGTATATATATTTTGAAACAAATTTACATAATTTTATATGTATTTTGCATATCTATTTCAATACAAATTTACCTTATTGTATGTGCATTTTGTATATTTAATTTAATACAAGTTCAAATATTTTATGTGTATTTTGGTATCAATAATTTTATAAAAAATGCGTTATTTTATAGGTATTTTGCATCTTAATTTTCATTTTATATGTACTTTGTATATATATTTTTATACGCTCTTACATTATTTAATATTTATTTTGAATATATATTTTTATACAAATTCATGGTATTTTATGTGTATTTGTATATATATTTTCATATAAATTTACATTATTGTATGTGTATTTTGTACATATATTTTATTACAAATCTACCTTATTTTATGTTTATTTTGTATGTGTATTTTGTATATTTATATTTATCCAAATACACATTCCTTTACTGGTATTTTGTTTATTTATTTTAATTCGAATTTACATTATTTTATGTGTATTTTGTATACATTTTTTTATACGTATTTCCTTAATTTTATGTGTATTTAGTATATACATTTTTATAGAAATCTACGTTTTTTTATTTGAATTCGTATATATATTTTGAAACAAATTTACATTGTTTTATATGTATTTTTGCATATCTCTTTCAATACAAATTTACGTTATTGTATGTGCATTTTGTATATTTATTTCAATACAAATTTAAAAATTTTGTGTATTTTGGTATATATATTTTTATAAGAAATGCGCTATTTTATATTTTTATATGTATTTTGTATATATATATATTAATAGATATTCAAAATACACATAAAATAACCTAAATTTGTATCAAACTATATACAAAAATACAATTTTTTTTTTAAATTTGTATGAAAATAAATATACAAAATACACATAAAATTAGGTAAATTTGTATGGAAATACATATACAAAATTCACATAAAATAATGTAAATTTGAATGAAAATACATAAACAAATACACTTATAATAACGTAAATTTGTATAAAAAAATATATACAAAACACAAATAGAATAATGTAAAATCGTATCAAAATAAATACACAGAATATTAATAAAATAATGTAAATTTGTGTGAAAATAAAGAGGCAAAATACCCATAAAATAACGCATTTTTTTTATTTATAAAAATATTTATACCAAAATACACATAAAAAAATTAGATTTCTATTAAAATAAATATATAAAAAACACATACAATAAAGTAAATTTGTATTGAAATATATATGCAAAATACATAAAAACAATGTAAATTTGTTTCAAAATATATATACGAATACACATAAAATAACGTAGATTTCTATAAAAATATATATACAAAATACACATAAAATGAGGTAAATACGTATAAAAAAATGTATACAAAATACACATAAAAAAATGTAAATTCGTATCAAAATAAATAAACAAAATACCAATAAAAGAATGTGTATTTGTATAAATATAAATATACAAAATACACATAAAATAACGTAAATTTATATAAAACTATATACAAAAATACACAGATGTAATTAAATTTGTATGAAAATATATACAAAATACTCACAAAATAAGCTAAATTTGAATTGAAATATTTATACAAAATACATGAAATAAAGTAAATTTGTATCAAAATATTTATACAAATACACATATAATAACGTAAATTTGTATGAAAATATATAAACAAAATACACATTAAATAACGTAAATACGTATAAAAAAATGTGTACAAAATACACATATAATCATGTAATTCGTATCAAAATAAATAAAGAAAATACCAATAAAATAATATAAATTTTTATGAGTAAACGTGTATGTTGCATATTTTTTCAGTACAAATTCACCTTATTATATACGCATTTTGTATAGTAATTTTAATACAGATTTAATTATTCGATGTGTATTTTTGTATCTGTATTTTTATAAACATATACTTTATTTTTTGGGTTTTTTGCATCTTTATTTTCATACAAATTTACATTATTTTATTGATATTCTGCTCATTCATTTTGATACGAATTGACATTATTCTATGTGTATTTTGTATATTTTTCACACAAATTTATGTTATTTTATGTGTATTTGTATATATATTTTGACACAAATTTACAATATTTTATTTCTATTTTGTATATACATTTCAAAAGAAATTTACCTAGTTTTATGTGTATTTTGTATATCTATTTTCAAACAAACTCAAATTATTTCTATGTATTTTTGTATATATTTTAATACAAATTTTAGTTATGTTATGTGTATTTTGTAAATTTATTTTCATTCAAATATATATTATGTTATTGGTGTTTTGTTGATTTATATTTATACGAATTTACATTATTTTATATGTACTTTGTATATATATTTTTATACGCTCTTACATTATTTAATATTTATTTTGAATATATATTTTTATACAAATTCATGGTATTTTATGTGTATTTGTATATATATTTTCATATAAATTTACATTATTTTATGTGTATTTTGTACATATATTTTATTACAAATCTACCTTATTTTATGTTTATTTTGTATAAGTATTTTGTATACTTATATTCATCCAAATACACATTCTTTTATTGGAATTTTTTTTATATATTTAAAATCGAATTAACATTATTTTATGTGTATTTTGTATACATTTTTGTATATATATTTTTATAGAAATCTACGTTTTTCTATTTGTATTCGTATATATATTTTGAAACAAATTTACATTGTTTTATATGTATTTTTGCATATCTCTTTCAATACAAATTTACCTTATTGTATGTGCATTTTGAATATTTATTTCAATACAATTTTTAAATATTTTATGTGTATTTTGGTATATATATTTTTATAAGAAATGCGCTATTTTATGGGAATTTTGCATCTTTAATTTTATACAAATTTACATTATTTTATTAATATTCGGTGTATTTATTTTGATACGATTTTACATTATTCTATTTGTTTTTTGTTTATACTTTTTTATACATATTTACATTATTTAATGTGTATCTTGCATATATATTTTATACAAATTTATTATCTATTATCTATTTTCATAGAAATACACATGATATTTTGTTTATTTATTTTGACACGAATTTACATTATTTGATATGTATTTTGTATATATATTTTTATACGTATTTACATAATTTCATATGTATTTTGTATATATATTTCTATAGAAATCTACTTTATTTTATGTGTATTCGTATATATATTTTGAAACAAATTTACATTGTTTTATATGTATTTTTGAATATCTCTTTTAATACAAATTTACCTTACTGTATATGCATTTTCTATATTTATTTCAATACAAATTTAAATATTTTATGTGTATTTTGGTATATATATTTTTATAAAAAATGCGATAATTTTTGGGAATTTTGCATCTCTATTTTCATACAAATTTACATTATTTTATTGATATTCTGTGTATTTATTTTGATACGATTTTACATTATTCTATTTGCTTTTTGTATATATTTTTTTATACACATTTACATTATTTAATGTGTATCTTGCATATATATTTTATACAAATTTACGTTATTTTAAGTGTATTTGTTTATATATTTTCATTCAAATTTACATTTATTTTATTTCGAAATTACATTATTTTATGTGTATTTTGTATACATTTTTTTTATACGTATTTACTTCATTTTATGTGTACTTTGTATATACATTTTTATAGAAATCTACGTTATTTTATTTGTATTCGTATATATATTTTTTAAACAAATTTACATTGTTTTATATGTATTTTTGCAAACCTCTTTCAATACAAATTTACCTTATTGTATGTGCATTTTGTATATTTATTTCAATACAAATTTAAATATTTTATGTGTATTTTGGTATATATATTTTTTAAGAAATGCTTATTTTATGAATTTTGCATCTTTATTTTCATACAAATTTACATTATTTTATTAATATTTGGTGTATTTATTTTGATACGATGTTACATTATTCTATTTGTTTTGTATATACTTTTTATACATATTTACATTATTTAATGTGTATCTTGCATATATATTTTATACAAATTTATTATCTATTATCTATTTTCATACAAATACACATTCTTTTCATGATATTTTGTTTATTTATTTTGACACGAATTTACATTATTTGATATGTATTTTGTATATATATTTTTATACGTATTTACATAATTTCATATGTATTTTGTATATATATTTCTATAGAAATCTATTTTATTTTATGTGTATTCTTATATATATTTTGAAAGAAATTTACTTTGTTTTTTATGTATTTTTGAATATCTCTTTCAATACAAATTTACCTTACTGTATATGCATTTGGTATATTTATTTCAATACAAATTTAAATATTTTATGTGTATTTTGGTAAATATATTTTTATAAAAAATGAGATAATTTTTGGGAATTTTGCATCTTTATTTTCATACAAATTTACATTATTTTATTGATATTCTGTGTATTTATTTTGATACGATTTTACATTATTCTATTTGTTTTTTGTATATATATTTTTTATACACATTTACATTATTTAATGTGTATCTTGCATATATATTTTATACAAATTTACGTTATTTTAAGTGTATTTGTTTATATATTTTCATTCAAATTTACATTATTTGATGTGTATTTTGTATATGTATTTCAATACATATTTACCTAATTTTATATGTATTTTGTATATTTTTGTATATAGGTTTATACTAATTTAGGTTATTTTATGTACGCATTTACATTATTTAGTGTGTGTTTTTTATATAAATTTTTTTGCAAATTTACTTTATTTTATGTGCATTTTTGGACATATATTTTTATAGAAATTTGCGTTATTTGTTTTCTCATACAAATTTACATTATTTTATGCTATTTTGTTTATTTATTTTGATACGAATTACATGATTATATGTGTATTTTGTACATATTTTTTATACGTATTTACATTACTTAATGTGTATTTTGTTTATATATTTTTAAACAAATCTACGTTATTATATGTATTTCTATAAATGTTTTGATACAGATTTACATTATTTTATGTATTTTGTATGTACATTTCAATTCAAATTTAGCTTATTTTAGCTGTATTTTGTATATATATTTTCATACAAATTTAATTACTTCTGTGTATTTTTGTATATAGTTTTATACAAATTTACGATATTTTATGTGAATTTTGTGTATTTATATTTATACAAATACACATTCTTTTACTGGTATTTTGTTTATTTATTTTGATACGATTTTTATGTATATTTTGTATTCATTTTTTTATACGTATTTACTTCATTTTATGTGTATTTTGTATATATTTTTATAGAAATCTACGTTATTTTATGTGTATTCGTATATATATTTTGAAATAAATTTACATTGTTTTATATGTATTTTGCATATCTATGTCAATACAAATTTACCTTATAGTATGTGCATTTTTTATAATTATTTTAATACAAATTTTAATATTTTATGTGTATTTTGGTATATATATTTTTATAAAAAATGCGTTATTTTATGGTTATTTTGCATCTTTATTTTCATACAAATTTACATTATTTTATTAATATTCTGTGTATTTATTGTTGATACGATTTTACATTATTCTATTTGTGTTTTGTATATATTTTTTTATACATATTTACATTATTTAATGTGTATTTTGTATATATATTTGATACAAACTTACGTTATTTTAAGTTTATATGTTTATATATTTTCATTCAAATTTCCATTATTTTATGTGTATTTTGTATATGTATTTCAATACAAATCTACCTAATTTTATGTGTATTTTGTATATTTATTTTCATACAAATTTAAATTATTTTTGTGTATTTTTGTATATAGTTTTATACAAACTTAGGTTATTTTTTGAGTATTTTGTATATCTATTTTCATACAAATACACATTCTTTTATTGATATTTTGTTTATTTATTTTGACGAGAATTTAAATTATTTAATGTGTATTTTGTATACATATATTTTTATACGTATTTACATCATTTCATGTGTATTTTGTATATATATTTCTATAGAAATCTACGTGTATTCGTATATAGATTTTTCAACAAATTTACTCTTTTATGTGCATTTTGTATATTTTTTCAATACAAATTTACCTTATTGTACGTGCATTTTGTATATTAATTTTAATAAACATTTAATTATTCTATGTGTATTTGTGTATATTTATTTTTAAAAAAATGTGCTTTATTTTATGGGTATTTTGCATCTTTATTTTCATACAAAATTACATTATTTTATTGATATTCTGTGTATTTATTTTGATACGGTTTTACATTATTCTATGTATACTTTGTATATCTATTTTATACAAATGTACGTTATTTTATGTGAATTTGTTTTTATTTCATACAAATTTACATTATTTTATGTGTATTTTGTACATGTATTTAAATACAAATTTAACTAATTATATGTGTATTTTGTATATCTATTTTCATACAAATTGAAATTTATTTTTTTGTTTTTTTGTATATATTTTTATTCAAATTTTCGTAATTTTATGTGTATTTTGTATATTTATTTTCCTACAAATATACGTTCTTTTATCGGAATTTTGTTTATTTATTTTGATACGAATTTTTTTTTTTTTGGTGTATTTGATATATATATTTTTATACTTATTTACATAATTTTATATGTATTTTGAATATATATTATCATATAAATTTACTCTGTATGTTTATACAACAAAACAAAAATAATTTAAATTTGTATGAAAATAAATATAGAAAATACACTTAAAATTAGGGAAATTTGTATTTAAATACATATACAAAATACACTTAAAATAATGTAAATTTGAATGTAATTATATAAACAAATACACTTAAAATAACGATAATTTGTATAAAATATATATAAAAAATACACATTAAATAATGAAAATATGTGTAAAAAAATATATACAAAACAAAAATAGTATAATATAAAATCGTATCAAAATATATACACCGAATATTAATAAAATAATGTACATTTGTATGAAAACTAAGATGCAAAATACGTATAAAATAACGCATTTTTTATAAAATTATATATACCAAAATACACATAAAATATTTGAATTTAGATTAAAATAAATATACAAAATGCAAATTAAAATAAGTTTTGTTGAAATAGATATGCAAAATACATAACAATGTAATTTGTTTCAAAATATATATGAAAACATAAAATAACGTAGATTCTATAAATATATAAATACAAAATACAAATAAAATAAAGTAAATACGAATCAAAAATGTATACAAAATACACATAAAATAACGTAAATTTATATAAAACTATATACAAAAATACACAGAAGTAATTAAATTTGTATGAATATATATACAAAATACACACAAAATAAGCTAAATTTGAATTGAAATATATATACAAAGTACATGAAATAAAGTAAATTTGTATCAAAATATTTATATAAATACACATATAATAACGTAAATTTGTATGAAAATATATAAACAAAATACACATTAAATAATGTAAATTCGTAAAAAAAATTGTGTACAAATACATATATATGTAATTCGTATCAAAATAAATAAACAAAATACCAATAAAATAATATAAATTTGTATGAGTAAACGTGTATGTTGCATATTTTTTCGATACAAATATACCTTATTATATACGCATTTTGTATATTAATTTTAACACAAATTTAATTATTCGATGTGTATTTTTGTATCTGTAGTTTTATAAACATATGCTTTATTTTTTGGGTTTTTTGCATCTTTATTTTCATACAAATTTACATTATTTTATTGATATTCTGCTCATTCATTTTGATACGAATTGACATTATTCTATGTGTATTTTGAATATATTTTTCATACAAATTTATGTTATTTTATGTGTATTTGTTTATATATTTGGAGACAAATTTACAATATTTTATAGCTATTTTGTATATACATTTCAAAAGAAATTTACCTAGTTTTATGTGTATTTTGTATATCTATTTTCATACAAACTCAAATTATTTCTATGTATTTTTGTATATATTCTAATACAAATTTTAGTTATGTTATGTGTATTTTGTAAATTTATTTTCATTCAAATATATATTATTTTATTGATGTTTCGTTGATTTATATTGATACGAGTTTACATTATTTTATATGTACTTTGTATATATATTTTAATACGCATTTACATTATTTAATATTTATTTTGAATATATATTTTTATACAAATTCATGGTATTTTATGTGTATTTGTATATATATTTTCATATAAATTTACATTATTTTATGTGTATTTTGTACATATATTTTATGACAAATCTACCTTATTTTATGTTTATTTTGTATATGTATTTTGTATATTTATATTTATCTAAATACACTTTCTTTTATTGGTATTTTGTTTATTTATTTTAAATCGAATTTACATTATTTTATGTGTATTTTGTATACATTTTTGTATATATATTTTTATAGAAATCTACGTTTTTCTATTTGTATTCGTATATATATTTTGAAACAAATTTACATTGTTTTATATGTATTTTTGCATATCTCTTTCAATACAAATTTACCTTATTGTATGTGCATTTTGTATATTTATTTCAATATAAATTTAAATATTTTATATATTTGGTATATATATATTTTATAAGAAATGCGCTATTTTAGAAATTTTGCATCTTTATTTTCATACAAATTTACATATTTTATTAATATTCAGTGTATTTATTTTGATACGATTTACATTATTCTATTTGTTTTTGTTTATACTTTTTTATACATATTTACATTATTTAATGTGTATCTTGCATATATATTTTATACAAATTTATTATCTATTATCTATTTTCATACAAAATACATTCTTTTCATGATATTTTGTTTATTTATTTGACATGAATTTACATTATTTGATATGTATTTGTATATATATTTTTATACGTATTTACATAATTTCGTATGTATTTTGTATATATATTTCTATAGAAATCTACTTTATTTTATGTGTATTCGTATATATATTTTGAAACAAATTTACATTGTTTTATATGTATTTTTGAATATCTCTTTTAATACAAATTTACCTTACTGTATATGCATTTTGTATATTTATTTCAATTCAAATTTAAATATTTTATGTGTATTTTGGTAAATATATTTTTATAAAAAATGAGATAATTTTTGGGAATTTTGCATCTTTATTTTCATACAAATTTACATTATTTCATTGATATTCTGTGTATTTATTTTGATACGATTTTACATTATTCTATTTGTTTTTGTATATATATTTTTTATACACATTTACATTATTTAATGTATCTTGCATATATTTTATACAAATTTACGTTATTTTAAGTGTATTTGTTTATATATTTTCATTCAAATTTACATTATTTTATGTGTATTTTGTATATATATTTCAATACATATTTACCTAATTTTATATGTATTTTGTATATTTCTTTTCAAACAAATTAAAATTATTTTTGTGTATTTTTATATATAGGTTTATACAAATTTACAGTTTATATTTACGCATACGCATTTAAATTATTAGTGTGTGTTTTGTATATATATTTTTTGCAAATTTACTTATTTTATGTGCATTTTAGTACATATATTTTTAAAATTTTATTTTATTTTTTTCATCTTTATTTCATACAAATTTATGCACTTTTATTACTATTGTTTATTTATTTTGATACAATTTACATGATTATATGTGTATTTTGTACATATTTTTATACATGTTACATTACTTAATGTGTATTTTGTTTATATATTTTAAACAAATCTACATTATTATATGTATTTTATAAATACACATTCTTTTCAAGTATTTTGTTTATTTGTTTTGACACGAATTTGCATTATTTGATATGTATTTTGCATGTATATATTTTAAAAGGTATTTACATAATTTCATATGTATTTTGTATATATATTTCTATAGATATCTA